>NC_089176.1:865060-1000463 GCF_947507565.1 Oscarella lobularis
GATCGCGTGTATCCCGTGGCGACGATCGAAGCGTGGCGTCCCGTCTTGGTTTTGGTCAATCCGACGAGCGGCGAAAAGGCCGGCGATTATCTCATGTCGATTTTTCGCAGTTTGCTCAATCCAGTTCAGGTCTCTTTCTCTCTTTTTTTTATGCTTGTTGGTCATATATATATATATGACTACCAGGTTGTGAATTTGAATGAAGTTAGTCCTGATGAGGCTTTGGAATTTTGCCGTCTTGTTGACACTTTTCAATGTCGTGTTATCGTCTGTGGCGGAGATGGAACGGTGGGCTGGATGTCGGCTGCTATTCAACGAGCAAATCTTAAAGTAATTTTTACTCATTATAAGCTCTGTGCGTGCAATTTTGCTACTTGTCTAGGTTCCTCCTGCTGTTGGGATTATTCCGTTGGGAACTGGTAATGACATGGCACGCGTTCTTGGCTGGGGACCGGGATACGACTTCGAAGACGTTAATAGTTTACTCAAAGACTTTCAAGATGCAGACGTAGTCAAATTCGACAGGTTAGAATAATTTTACAGATAGAATTTGCAGTTGACAAGCCTAGTTTTCCTACAGGTGGAATGTTGATATTGTTGAGGAGTCTCAGTTCGTTGGCCAGAAAGAACTAAATAGGGTAAGCGAAGTTTTCAATCTATGCTGCCGTTATATCTTAATATATCTGATCTTTAGCGTTTAATAATGAATAACTACTTTGGAATTGGCTGTGGTGCCTACGCCACGCTCGGATTTCACAAACAGCGAGAAAGTGCACCAGAAAAATTTCAAAGCAGAATTTTCAACAAAGTACAGCAACGCAATTTGCCTTCCTAATTTTGATACATGCTCATTTATAGGGTTGGTACATTGTTTACGGTGCACTAGACGTTTTATTGCACACGTGTAAAGATCTTCAAGAGAAGCTTGTGGTGAGCCGAGAAATGTGGATATTTATGCGTCATTTGAAGAGCCGCTTTTGAATAAGATTGAACTAGATGGAATTGTTCTAAAAAATCTGCCTAGGCTCGAAGGTGTCGTAATTCTTAACATTAACAGCTGGTCAGCTGGAACAAAGGCATGGGGAGATGGGAATGGGTTGGGGCCGTCCAGGCGAGTTTTAGTAAAATTTTCAAAAAAATTACGTTAGTGTAACACTTTAGGTTTGACGACGGTTTTCTGGAAGTATTTGGAGTGTATTCTTCTTTGCATATTGCACTGATAAATTTCTCTCTGCTGAGCCCAGTCCGGTTGGGAAGAGCGAGACAAATAAAGGTGAATATAATAATGAAGAGTTGGAATGAATGGGATTTTTTTAAGTTTAGATTAAACTCAAGTCAGGTGTTATACCTGTTCAAGTCAACGGTGAACCGTGGGAACAGACGCCTGCACATATAAATATTAGTCACTGCAATCAGATGGCTGTATTACAACGAAGAGGCGAATTCTAATCTATTAATTACCTAATTAACTCAAGTTTATAAGCTTCTACAATAAAGTTTTTTAATTTGTGAATTGATCTTGCCAATTTTTCGCGATATCATTAGCGTGCGTTAAGTTTGAATGCATCTATACGAACTTTTCATTTGGCAAGGCGAACCGCTCCAGATTGGTCTCGCGTGCCTTCTGATCTTTATCCTATTGTGGGCGTTCAACAAATTCTACCTGAGTCGTCGAAAACGAGTCGTATCGCATCACCTCCACGTGCGAGATCCCAGCAAAGGCCATCGCTGGACGCCAACCGAATTCATTCGTCGTCCGACCTACTGCAGCGTCTGCGAAGAACCGTTCGTCACGGGCTCCTACTGCGACACATGTCTCGTTTGCACGCACGACGAATGCGTAGGCGCGGCAGACAAGCGTTTCGCCTGCAAGGCGTTGACTCTCTCGCCGGAGCGCACGTCCATGCGTCACCACTTCGTCAAGGGCAACGTGCCCCTGTGCAGCGCGTGCGCTCGATGCGGTCGCGACTGCGGCGGCGAGCCGCGTCTCTGCGACGTCCGATGCGTCTGGTGTCAGCGCAAGTGGCACGAGAAGTGCGTTCTGCGCGGCAACGTCGGCTTGGAGGAGTGCGATTTGGGCGTCTTTGCCTCGCTCATCGTTCCTCCCTATTCGATTGCGCTGAAGATGAGTAGCGATAGGGCCGTCGCCGTCGCCGCCGGGTGGAGGAAGGGGAGGCAGCAGAGGCGGCGATTGGTCGTCGATCGCGTGTATCCGGTCGCAACGAGACGGCTGTGGAGTCCGGTTTTGATTTTGAGCAATCCCAAGAGCGGGGAGAAGGCGGGCGATTATTTGCTGTCGGCTTTTCGGAGTTTGCTTAATCCGGTGCAGGTTCGTGACTCGAAATGAATCGATGGTATTATTTATCTTATTGCTAGGTCGTGAGCTTGGCCGAGGTTAGTCCTGAAGATGCTTTGGATTTCTGCCATCTTGTTGGAGACATAGAGTGCCGTATTATAGTCTGTGGTGGAGATGGAACGGTTGGATGGGTATTGGCAGCAATTGACAAAGCAAATCTCAAAGTAATAGGAAAGACGACTAGTACTAGGTCTTTTTATGTAAACCTTTATATATATATATATATGTAAGGTTCCTCCTGTTGTTGGGATTATTCCTCTTGGCACTGGCAATGATTTGGCTCGTGTTCTTGGCTGGGGATCAGGATACGAAAGCGAAGACGTGGAAGATTTACTCAAAGAGTTCCAAGAAGCCGATGTAGTGCATCTGGATAGGTTGAGCACTCTATTCCACAAAAAACCGTATTGCATTTCAGTTGGTTTTAGATGGAATGTTGATATTCAGCACTCAAGTTTCATGGGCCTTAGAAGACCAGCCAAGGTGAAGTACGCAGGTAATTTGCATCATGCGCCTTTCTTATCCCCTTGCATAGAAATTGGTCATGAACAATTACTTTGGCATTGGTTGCGACGCGTGTGTAACTCTCAACTTTCACAATCAACGCGAGAGTTCTCCCGAACTATTTCAAAGCAGAATGATGAATAAAGTGGGAACGATTCTGCTTATTATATTTTAATGCGGGACAATTTCTCCTCAGGCATGGTATCTTGGCTATGGTTCAAAGGAAGTACTGCTACATAGTTGCAAAGATCTGCAGAAGAAGATTAGCGTCTGTCAGAAAAATTTGGCCTTGATTTATTCTATTTTTAATTTAAGGTGGAGCTTGATGGGGTTGTCCTTGATCTTCCTGAGCTAGAAGGCGTTGTCGTACTAAACATCAAGAGCTGGGGAGCTGGCGTAGAGGTGTGGGGTGATGGAAACAGCTTGGGTCCCTGCAAGTCAGTCGTATTAATCTGTAAGCACCTATCGACGACTTCAATGAGTTGTGTGTGTGTAGGTTTGATGATGGTCTGCTGGAAGTGTTTGGTGTCTATTCCTCTTTGCACATAGCGCGACTAAACGTCTCTCTTGCCGAACCTATTCGACTAGGAAGAGCGAAGCGAATTAAGGTGAGTAGAATGAATTTTTTACTTTGGATTGCAATTTTTTGCCGGGTTCTAAAGATTGCGCTGAAATCAGGTCAGGTACCTGTTCACGTGGACGGAGAGCCGTGGGAACAGTCGCCGTCTGTAATAACAATAGCTCATCACAATCAACTTGCAGTAATGCAGAAGCGAACCGAAAAATAGCATTTGTTTGTATTTAATTAATTTAATTAAGTGAAGTCTAACCCCCACCCAGTTAGGGGGACAGTAGGTACGGCGCGCGCTGGCAGCGTACAGTATGTGCCCCGCGCCCCCTGGTATGTGCCTGTGTCAGAGATATAAAAGGCAGAGATATAAAAGAGACTCTTTTATATCTCTGCCTGTGTGAAAACACCGATATTATCCGGGAATGAGAGAGAGAGAGTCAACGAACAATCACGTCATGGTTGAAGCAAGAAAAGTAGACTTGGTGTGTTTTTTGCTTCTCAGTCGTCCCCAGGCTCTTTAGTAAGGATAGATGAGTGCCTGGGGACAAGGCAAAGTAGAGCCCGTCCTTTTACGAACGCGCAGAGCATTATTACGCCGGTCTACAATGCGAAAGAATTTCTCGAAGACGTCTGCAAATCGATCGTTTCTCAAACGTTTACCGGTTCAATGGAGTGGTCGATTTTCGACGACGCTAGCTCGGTATACCTTAAAACAAAAATAAGCTGCGATTTTGGAAAAAATTGACGACAGGACAAATCGATCGAAGTTGTACACCGCTGGCTTCCTCAATTAGAGAAACGAGGCATTTGTGTCGTGATGGGAGGTCACAGTGGAAAAGAGCCGAAGGGTGGTACGTCTTCAAATGATCTGTAGTCAACGTCATCTAGATACCAGGCATCTGATTTTACAGTAGGATACGCCAAAAATCGAGCTATTGATCAGAGCAGCGGACGTTTTCTTTGCTTTATGGACGCCGTGAGCGCTGTCACAACACGTCACTTCTTGATTTTTATTTGGAACTTAGGACGACGTCATGCACGCTAGGCGTATTGAATTGCAGTATGCAGCTTCTCTGTCCAACCCTGATGCAGTATGTAGATGCATGCACATAATTGGGATTTGAAAATTTTCTTTATAGATAGTAGGATGTCAGTTCTGTCGGATTCCTTGCACGTCGACGCCACGCTACACTCGCTGGGCGAATTCTCTTACAGACGTTCAATTGAGAACTCAAGTAGACTACACTCGATTTTATTCTAAGAGACTAAGCAGAGTTTGGCTTAGGCGTTTACTTCATTTGGACCGACGATTATACAGCCTTCATGGTTTTGCTCGAGAGACGTGTTCCTTAGAGCCGGTCCTTTTGTAGAAGATAAAAAGGTGCGATTCTAATTTTAAAATATTTTTGTTGTACGGTATGAAGCGTTTTTCAATTAATTTAAGGGCACGCCTGAAGATCTTCTCTTCTTTCATGAGCATCTTCGTCTAGGAGGCAGTTTGGTGAAAGTTGACCAGTGCCTTCTGACGTATCGGTATCATCCTTCGGCTACTACCTTTTCTATCAAACGGTATTTCACTGGGTTTTTTTTATTTTTTTGATAACCTATTATTTGCCTTTAGAGAACGTATATGGGATATTCAGGTTAGGGCTCTGGAGGAATTTGTTCTTAGTCGGTGGGACTCGTTCACAATATGGAATGCAGGAAAGCAAGGTCGTCGACTCTATCGGAGTCTAAGTGAGAACAGCAGAAAGAAAGTCGTCTCTTTCTGTGACGTCGATGAGAAGAAAATAAAGAAGGGGTTTTACACCTTTGAAGACACCAAAGTGGGTACAGGCTAATGCTCTAACATGAATGAATAGAGATGATTGATGCAGGAGGTTCCACGGCCTCGAGTGGCGATTGTGCATTTTAGAGAAGCTCAACTGCCACTTGTAATATGCGTCAAGTGGGTAAGGCTAGCATGCTTGCATGAAAGACTTAAGTCAATCTTGTTTTTTGTAGGATCTGACCGGCGGTCAATTTGAGGAAAATTTAGAATCGCTACACCTGGTTGAAGGTAGAGATTATTATCACTTCGCTTGACTAGCAACTGCTCAACATGCTAATTAATCAATTAATTTATAAGTATTATTTTTAGTAGCGTTCTTATTCGGATTTGAATTTACATACAGGTCATTGTTTTATACGGGACGTCGTTGTCAGATCGTTGCTACTGACAACAAGAGCTCTTCGCCATGAGTCGAGTTTACGACGCGATTGAGCCGACCGTTATCGATGACGAGCTCCTGCACGAGTGCGTCTACGATCAAGGACCGACGGGAGAAGCGGGAAGTATCGTACAACGCGAGGGAATCGATTTTCGAGACGTTTCCCAACTGCGTCTCGATTTTCGAAGTAAGAAGCACGTCGAAACCGATTCGCGGGGCCGTAATAAAGTACAAAGATATTCTAAAAATCGACAACATCTGGATGTTCACCGGCCTAACGAAACTTCAATTGGATAACAATATTATTGAGAAAATCGAAGGACTCGATACTTTGGTCAATCTTCAGTGGTTGGGTTAGTTCTTATTTTGATTTTACACATAATTCGGGTCGATTACTTCTTCAGATTTGTCGTTTAATAATATCGAGGAAATCTCCGGTCTTGATCGTCTAACGAAACTCGAAGATTTGTCGCTCTATCATAATCGAATAAGCAAGATGGAGAACATGGAGAGTCTCGTTCATCTGCAGGTTTTCTCCGTTGGATCCAATTGTCTCGAAGACTTGAGAATGGCAAGAAAAAAATTGTGTCTGCGGAAATCCTGACGTAACCTTGTGCCTTTCTAGCTTATTTATCTGAGGCGATTTGCAAACCTGCAAACGCTCAACTTGTCCGGAAACCCTTTCTGTCAGGATCCCCGCTACAAACGATACGTATTTGCCCATCTACCCCAGCTGAGATATCTAGATTTTCGACTCGTCACAGAAGACGAGGCAAGGAGACTTTTTATAAAAAAGCCTTTGCTTTTCATGGAATTAAATATGCAGAGAACGGAAGCACAGAAAGAATACAAAGATGATATTGATCTCATAAAGCAAGCTGAAGCTGAAGAGGAGAAGCGAGCATCGGAGGAAGAAGCAACCTCTAAAGAACTTGCACGTCACAAAGTAAGAGATCTGTAGCTATATATACATGTAGCTATGTTTTTTTGTAGGCTGCTTACGTTGATGGCATGTTTGGGCTGGAATTGTTTGAGGGTATGTATGAGGAAGACCAGGATGCGTCTAAACTTCATCAGATGCCTGGTGTTGAAGCAATGCTTACCAGATATCCAACGCACATAGTAGACACTTATGTTATTAAGTTGCGCGTGTTTTTCCTTGACTTGAGTATTGGTGCACTTTTCGTGAGCAGTTTGTCGTCATCTGCAATGACTTGGCCGAAATGGGACTGAAGGAGAAGGAGAAGCGTCAGCAAGAATGCGAGGACTTCTCCAGCTGCGTCGAGGAAGCAAAGAGGCTCAATAAAGAGAAAGGCGTTCAACTGGTGGAACAATATCTCAGTTATAAGAAAACCGTAAGGAATTGAATACGAACGTACTCATGATCTGAATGGGGGAGTGTAGGCATTGCAAGGCGTGCATCACATACGTGATATAGGTGAGCAGGATGAAAAAATAGAGGAATGCAGAGCAAAGCTGGAGCAGCTGAAACACGAGCTGTTGCTATTCGAAATGCAGCTTGTCGATCAGTTAGAGGTAAGGTTAGAGGCATACGTAACGTTGCCTTTGATTTGTACACTTTACTTCTAGGAGGTTATCAAGGATTTTGAGCGCAGCGTTACAGAGATGGTATCAGTGTTTGTTGAAGGAGTGCAGCAAAGGTATAAGAAGAAAGAGGATCACGCGTAGTTCTGACAATCATGTTCCTATAGAATGACCCAAAGCCGTGATCTCGAGAATGCTCACCACGAAAAATTAACCGAAATCGCTATGCAGCTCTTGGAGAGAATGGTTAAAGGCGAATTGGAAGAAGAGCTGCCTGATGAATTGAGAATGGTATTACATACCATATAGAAAAAACCATGGCAATTTCAATTTATATTTCCTTGTAGCTTTTCGTTGACAAAGATACCATTGCGAATGCAATTAACGCTTCGCATGATGTTCACGTTTTAGCAATTGACAACAAAGTACGGCCACGTTTTTTATTATAATTAATTAATTAGCTAACTGGTGTTTTTCTCACTAAGGAGGATAGCATTCTATCGAGGGCGCGTCGCGATCTAAATTTTCTCGTCGAACGTGTACATCGCGAGGAGGTGGAACGAAATCGATCGCGCACTGCTGAGATTCTTCACTTTATCGAACACCATGGCAACGAGTTTGATATGTTAGAGGAAAGCATGCACGATGCAAGAAGTTGAGACGCTATAGTTATCAACTGCGTTCGTACCTAACTACAAAACTGCGAGGTTATTGAATTATTGTTGTCACAGATTATCCTGGCTCTCTCCTTTATAGTCCCTCCCCTCCTCACCGAAACCCCTCCAGCGAAGAATGCAATCGGCTTCGAGCGCGAGGTGCGTAACGACTGTGTCGTCTAAGCTGTCAGTGAGTCTACGATCCTCCTGTACGTATTGGTGGGCCCCTACTAGGGAACTGTCCAACTTACGGTATCGTTTTCCCTCGCGGCCACTGTACCAACAACCCATTTGTTAGACTTACCAGTTACCCTACCGTGATAAATGACTGCAGAAGGGCCCCCCTTCCCTCGCACCAGTAGATAGCTACGTACATTACAATACTGATCTCGGAGACGTTGCAACACAGCAAACTCAAACAGAAAAAGAAAGCAATTTCACGTGACAGCGTTGTCACTGAGGGTTTGGTGCCTCTACGGTCGTATCGGCAGCCGTCGACGCAGAACGTTTGAAAGGAGATCCCTCTGCGAGAACTTCGTAGTCAGTAAATCGTTTGCTGATTCAAAGGCGCCCTCCGTCCAGCCTTGGTTATTGGAGTAAGCCGAGCCCATAATAAAGACATCGTGCTCGGGATCCAACTGAGTGACATTCTTGATGGCTTCGCTGATATTGTAGCCAGCCTTCCACAAGTGCCACGCTTCACCTAAAAAAATCAACATAAAATGGCGTAATCACGCTGCGTACCAATTTGTGTTACTGGGCATGTTTGGCCCATAGTTTGGAAAGTAGCCAGGCGTCGCATCGTGATCCCAGAACATCACCACGCCTTGTTCTGGTCTCCCTATAACGTCTTCAGTCGTATTATGATTGATGGCCATCTGTTTAACGGCCTCGTCCACTAACGCGTTATTTAACTGATAGAGAAAATCCACCGATCCGGGAAATCGGGACAAAGTGTTGCGGTCGGCCAAAGATCCCCAAAATTCGGCATTCGAGGCATCGTTATATGCCATAATAAAGGATCGTCCTGAATTGCTTTCTGGAGCGAAGTAGAACGTCTGACGTATCTCCAGACTCGATATGGATCTTCCCTTTATCAGATTCAGATATTGAAGCTCCGGATGTCGCCACCAGGGTTCCGGAAAAACGAGAAAGAATTTCGTCGATTTATGAGAAATGACGGCGTCGACCAAATGAGCATTGGGCGACGTTCTCAACGGCTCCCAATCGATCCTCTTCACTTGCGAACGAGTCATGCCGAGAACCACTTTTCTTCCACAGTGGTATCTCTGAGAGAGAGTCGACAGCAGAGTAGGAAATTTATACGTGCGCCGTTGTGTGCGCGTACCTTTTCGCCGGTAACGGAGTCCGCTACTGTGACCAAATACATATGAGAGTTGTCTTGGCGTTTGCACTTTTTTATGGCAGTAACGGTGGAATTTTTCATTATTCTGCCAAAAGCCGAACTAATTAGACGGAATCTATTGATTAATTTGACCGACTTGCTATTGTTATGGCTTGAAAAAAATCGGCGAGATGAATGGGAATTGTCTGCATTCCTTCGTCTGGCGTGCTGTAATCCGGAAGCGCCGTGTCAGTATGAGAGCCGAGATTATTTCCGGCAGCACCAGGATTCTGCGGAAACATGTACGTATACCCGTTTCCGTCCTGCCAGTAGTGCTTCGCATCGGCACTGGCATTAGCCAAAGCAAAAACATTGGCTTGCCTAGAAGATGTTATATTAGTCGACGATGTATTCATAAGTCTCTACATGTTTTACCCATAATAGTAGAAGGGGTCCCCGTAGACGGTATAGGCCTGGTCCAGTGGCTTGTTTCTTTGGGACGGAGGAACAGTGGCATTGAAATATTTTCTTTAATTAATTAACGATACGTTAGTAGAGAGAAGAGGGTTATTTGTGTAGTTGTAGCTAGAGGAGCTTACGCTTGGAGTGTATCAGGGTATAAGTGCTTTTCGTCTTCCTTTAGATTGTACGGAAGCTCGGCAGTCGTTAGATGCTTCTGCTGCAGAAAGACGTCGCGCAATAGAAAGGGTCGATCTGTGTTGTTCTCGTCCATGCCGAATTCCTTTACGGGAATGGCAAAATCCTTGATGACGTCGGTGAGTAGCTTCTGCTCTCCTTCGACGAAGCGCATTCCGCCTAGCTCGGCCATGTTGTAGTCAATACCGGGAAGCCGGAAGGAGTGAAGACGACCGCCGATACGATTGTTCGCCTCGAGCAGAAGAATCTTATCGTTTTTAAGCGTCGTGTTCTTGCGGAGCCGATAGGCGAAATAGGTACCGGACGGCCCACCTCCGACGATGATGACGTCTTGGATGTCGGCGGTCCGATCGGTGCAGAGACAGTCCGAGTCGTCGTCATCCATGGTACCACTTTTAGTAGGGGCGTCGTTTGCGTCGTCTTTTTCTCTCGTTGCCAGAATGGGAATGACGACGAGAATGATGATGACGCAGCAGGCCAGAGCGACTCCCAAAATGATCGTGGTCATTTGATATTTTCGTATGTCTCGTCTCGACGTTTGACGCGAGTCGTCCTCGTCGTTGTCGTTGAGTTTCTCCATCGCTCAATAGGATGCGCACCAGTGCGGGTCGAGGTGAGGAAATGAACTAAAACAATACGAAGTCTTATAGATGAGGAAAAACAGGCCGGGGAGCGTCCTGCGACGTAAATGAGTGAGCATTTACATCTCCTAAGGAAGTGACGCGAGGCAGCAGTCTGAATGGATGACGCCAATACGACGCGTGTACTGTGTACTTCCACACGCCAACGCTTTCGAGAAACAATGCTAGGCGGATGCTAAAAGGCGTGGGCTCTTCCTTGGAGATGCGGTTGTGGTCATTTGTGACATTTTCATATGCTGTCACCTTTGGTAGTACGTCATCCTTCACTTCCACTTTCTCCCACTCCTTTTTACCTACAAGTACCGGTACTAAACATTTAGTAGAGACGTTTGATTTCCACAAAGACAGCTGCAACAGATAAACAATGACAACGACAACGACAAGCAATACAGACAGTCAAACGTTCAACAGCGGCTGTCGTTCTTCTTTCAAAGATGAATCGAGCGTCTTTTGCGTTTGACGTTTTGGAAGAGAGGCGTCTGGGAAAACTTATCCTGCAGCAAATCCTCGACGCTTTCGAAAGCTCCCTCTGTCCAGCCTTGGTTATTGGAGTAAGCCGAGCCAACAATGAAGACCTCCTGTTCAGGATCCAATTGAGTGATGTCCTTCATCACTTCGCTGACATTGTAGCCAGCCTTCCACATGTGCCACGCTTCGCCTTAGGTATAACAAGTATTTAGGATTAGAATAGAACAAGCCCTGCTGCTGTACTTGGCATGTTTGGTCCATAGTTGGGAACGTCGCTGGGCACTGTGTCGTGATTCCAATACATCACTACACCTTGTACCGGTTTGCCAATAATGTCCTCAGTTGTGTTGTGATTGATAGCAATCTGTCTGACAGCTTCGTTGACAAATACGTCGTTCATCTGATAAAGAAAATCCATTGTTCCAGGATAGCGAGAAAATTTGCGATCGGTCAGAGAGCCCCAGAATTCGGCGTTCTGTCCGTCGTTGTACGCCATAACGAGAGATGACCCGGAACCGGTCGGCGGAGTGAAGTAGAACGTCTGACGCGTTTGCAGACTCGATATGGTTCTTCCCTTGGTCAAGTTCAGATACATGAGCTCGGAATCTCTCCACCAAGGTTTCGAGAAGACGAGAAAGTATTTCGCTGCTTTGTGAGAGGCAACAGCGTCGACCAAATGAGCGTTGGGTGACATCCGAAGTGGATCCCAATTAATTCTCTTCAATTGGGATCGAGTGAGGGCAAGAACGACTTTTCTTCCACAGTAGTTTGTCTGAAGAGGTCGGCACTATGAAACTCGTACACACTCATTTACGTCACGATACCTTTTCTCCAGTAACCGAATCCGCTACTGTGACTAAAAAAATCTGCTCATTGCCAAGTTTTTGTACAGATGTGACAGTGGAGTTGAGCTTCACTCTGTCAAAGCAGATCAAGGCCTTATAGTTAACTTCATTAGCTTGATTTACTGGCTGTTTGCATAACCGGCAAAACGATCGGCAAGATTTATGGGAATTGTCTGCATGCCATCGTCAGGTGACCTGTATCCAGTGGAAAGCGACGTGTCGTTACCGACGCCGAGCAGATTTCCTGCAACACCGGGATTCTGAGGAAACATGTACGTGTACCCGTTGCCGTCCTGGAAATAATTGTGAGCGTCAGCACTCGCATTGGCCAAAGCAAAAACATTAGCTTGCCTAAGCAAAGACGTCAATCAAAGTTACGGACGTATTTGTGCGTCTGCTCTTACCCATAATAATATAAGGGATCGCCATAGACGGTGTAAGCCTGATCAGGTGGCTTGTTCCAATCGGACGGACGAACAGTGGCGTAATAATATTTCCTGACAATTCCTCGCATCACTACAATTTTTTGAAAGTGTTTACATAGTACTTACGACTGAAGTGCATTTGGCACCTGATGCTCCTCATCCTCCTTCAAGTTATAGGGCAGTTTTGCCGTTGTCAGATCTTTTTGCTGCACGAAAACGTCGCGCAGCAAGTAGGGTCGATCTTCGTTTTCCTCGTCCATTTCGAAGACTTTAGTAGGTATGCCCAAATCGTTGATGACTTGCGCTATGAGCGGCTGAGCGTCAGGAATGTAGCGCATGCCGCCGACTTCAGCTACATAATAATCGATGCCCGGTATTCGAACGGAATGAAGGCGACCGCCTATACGATCGTTGGCCTCGAGCAGAAGAATCTTTTTATCGGTCAGCGAGTTGTTCTGACGAAGACGATAGGCCAAATAGGTACCGGACGGCCCACCTCCGACGATGATGACGTCTTGGATGTCGGCGGGATCGGGGCAGAGACCGTCCGAGTAATCGTCGTCCAAGGTACCACTTTTAGTAGGGACGTCGTTGGCGTCGTCTTTTTCTCTCGTTGCCAGAATGGGAATAACGACGAGAATGATGATGACGCAGCAGGCCAGAGCGACTCCCAAAATGATCGTGGTCATTTGATATTTTCGTACGTCTCGTCTCGACGTTTGACGCGAGTCGTCCTCGTCGTTGTCGTTGAGTTTCTCCATCGCTCAATAGGATGCGCACCAGTGCGGGTCGAGGTGAGGAAATGAACTAAAACAATATACGAAGTCTTATAGATGAGGAAAAACAGGCCGAGGGGGCATCCTGCGACGTAAGCGAGTGGACATTTGCATCTCCTAGGGAAGTGACGCGAGGCAGCAGTCTGAATGGATGACGCCAATACGACGCGTGTACTGTGTACTTTCACATCGCGCCAACGCTTTCGAGAAACAATGCTAGGCGGATGCTAAAAGGCGTGGGCTCTTCCTTGGAGATGCGGTTTTGGTCATTAGTGACATTTCCATATGCTGTCACCTTTGGTAGTACGCTTCCACTTTCTCCCACTCCTTTTTACCTACAAGTACTAAACATTTAGTAGAGACGTTTGATTTCCACAAGGACAGCTGCAACCGATAAAACAATGACAACGACAACGACAAGCAATGCAGACAGTCAAACGTTCAACAGCGGCTGTCGTTCTTCTCTCAAAGATGAATTGAGCGTCTTTTACGTTTGACGTTTTGGAAGAGAGGCGTCTGAGAAAACTTATCCTTCAGCAAATCCTCGACGCTTTCGAAAGCTCCCTCTGCCCAGCCTTGGTTATTGGAGTAAGCCGAGCCAACGATGAAGACCTCCTGTTCAGGATCCAATTGAGTGATGTCCTTCATCACTTCGCTGACATTGTAGCCAGCCTTCCACATGTGCCACGCTTCGCCTTAGGTATAACAAGTATTTAGGATTAGAATAGAACAAGCCCTGCTGCTGTACTTGGCATGTTTGGTCCATAGTTGGGAACGTCGCTGGGCACTGTGTCGTGATTCCAATACATCACTACACCTTGTACCGGTTTGCCAATAACGTCCTCAGTTGTGTTGTGATTGATAGCGATCTGTCTGACAGCTTCGTTGACCAATACGTCGTTCATCTGATAAAGAAAATCCATTGTTCCAGGATAGCGAGAAAATTTGCGATCGGTCAGAGAGCCCCAGAATTCGGCGTTCATTCCGTCGTTGTACGCCATAACGAGAGATGACCCGGAACCTGTCGGCGGAGTGAAATAGAACGTCTGACGCGTTTGCAGACTCGATATGGTTCTTCCCTTGGTCAAGTTCAGATACATGAGCTCGAAATCTCTCCACCAAGGTTTCGAGAAGACAAGAAAGTATTTCGCTGCTTTGTGAGAGGCAACAGCGTCGACCAAATGAGCGTTGGGTGACATCCGAAGTGGATCCCAATTAATTCTCTTCAATTGGGATCGAGTGAGGGCAAGAACGACTTTTCTTCCACAGTAGTTTGTCTGTAGAGGTCGGCACTATATGAAACTCGATCGTTTACACTCATTTACGTCACGATACCTTTTCTCCAGTAACCGAATCCGCTACTGTGACTACAAAAATCTGCTCATTGCCAAGCGTGCGTTTTTGTACAGATGTGACAGTGGAGTTAAGCTTCACTCTGTCAAAGCAGATCAAGGCCTTATAGTTAACTTCATTAGCTTGATTTACTGGCTGTTTGCATAACCGGCAAAACGATCGGCAAGATTTATGGGAATTGTCTGCATGCCATCGTCAGGTGACCTGTATCCAGTGGAAAGCGACGTGTCGTTACCGACGCCGAGCAGATTTCCTGCAACACCGGGATTCTGAGGAAACATGTACGTGTACCCGTTGCCGTCCTGGAAATAATTGTGAGCGTCAGCACTCGCATTGGCCAAAGCAAAAACATTAGCTTGCCTAAGCAAAGACGACAATCAAAGTTACGGACGTATTTGTGCGTCTGCTCTTACCCATAATAATATAAGGGATCGCCGTAGACGGTGTAAGCCTGATCAGGTGGCTTGTTCCAATCGGACGGACGAACAGTGGCGTAATAATATTTCCTGACAATTCCTCGCATCACTACAATTTTTTGAAAGTGTTTACATAGTACTTACGACTGAAGTGCATTTGGCACCTGATGCTCCTCATCCTCCTTCAAGTTATAGGGCAGTTTTGCCGTTGTCAGATCTTTTTGCTGCACGAAAACGTCGCGCAGCAAGTAGGGTCGATTTTCGTTTTCCTCGTCCATTTCGAAGACTCTAGTACTTATGCCCAAATCGTTGATGACTTGCGCCATGAGCGGCTGAGCGTCAGGAATGTAGCGCATGCCGCCGACTTCAGCTACATAATAATCGATGCCCGGTATTCGAACGGAATGAAGGCGACCGCCTATACGATCGTTGGCCTCGAGAAGAAGAATCTTTTTATCGGTCAGCGAGTTGTTCTGACGAAGACGATAGGCCAAATAGGTACCGGACGGCCCACCTCCGACGATGATGACGTCTTGGATGTCGGCGGGATCGGTGCAGAGACAGTCCGAGTCGTCGTACGTCGCGTCGAAGGTACCACTTTTAGTAGGGGCGTCGTTGGCGTCGTCTTTTTCTCTCGTTGCCACAATGGGAATGACGACGAGGATGATGATGACGCAGCAGGCCAGAGCGACTCCCAAAATGATCGTGGTCATTTGATATTTTCGTATGTCTCGTCTCGACGTTTGACGCGAGTCGTCCTCGTCGTTGTCGTTGAGTTTCTCCATCGCTCAATAGGATGCGCACCAGTCGAGGTGAGGAAATGAATAGATGAGGAAAAACAGGCCGGGGGGAGGTGCGATCGACCGGACATCTGCATCTCCTAGGGAAGTGACGCGAGGCGGCAGTCTGCTAGGCGATGCTAAAAGGCGTGGACTGTTCCTTGGAGATGCGGTTTTGGTCATTACTGTAGTGACATTTCTCCATATGCTGTAGTACGTCATCCTTCACTTCCACTTTCTCCCACTCCTTTTTACCTACAAGTAATAAACATTTAGTAGAGACGTTTGATTTCCACAAGGACAGCTGCAACCGATAAAACAATGACAACGACAACGACAAGCAATACAGACAGTCAAACGTTCAACAGCGGCTGTCGTTCTTCTTTCAAAGATGAATCGAGCGTCTTTTGCGTTTGACGTTTTGGAAGAGAGACGTCTGGGAAAACTTATCCTTCAGCAAATCCTCGACGCTTTCGAAAGCTCCCTCTACCCAGCCTTGGTTATTGGAGTAAGCTGAGCCAACGATGAAGACCTCCTGTTCAGGATCCAATTGAGTGATGTCCTTCATCACTTCGCTGACATTGTAGCCAGCCTTCCACATGTGCCACGCTTCGCCTTAGGTATAACAAGTATTTAGGAATAGAACAAGCCCTGCTGCCGTACTTGGCATGTTTGGTCCATAGTTGGGAACGTCGCTGGGCACTGTGTCGTGATTCCAATACATCACTACACCTTGTACCGGTTTGCCAATAACGTCCTCAGTTGTGTTGTGATTGATAGCGATCTGTCTGACAGCTTCGTTGACCAATACGTCGTTCATCTGATAAAGAAAATCCATTGTTCCAGGATAGCGAGAAAATTTGCGATCGGTCAGAGAGCCCCAGAATTCGGCGTTCTGTCCGTCGTTGTACGCCATAACGAGAGATGACCCGGAACCGGTCGGCGGAGTGAAGTAGAACGTCTGACGCGTTTGCAGACTCGATATGGTTCTTCCCTTGGTCAAGTTCAGATACAGGAGCTCGGAATCTCTCCACCAAGGTTTCGAAAAGACGAGAAAGTATTTCGCTGCTTTGTGAGAGGCAACAGCGTCGACCAAATGAGCGTTGGGTGACATCCGAAGTGGATCCCAATTAATTCTCTTCAATTGGGATCGAGTAAGGGCAAGAACGACTTTTCTTCCACAGTAGTTTGTCTGAAGAAGTCGGCACTATGAAACTCGTGCACACTCACATTTACGTCACGATACCTTTTCTCCAGTAACCGAATCCGCTACTGTGACTACAAAAATCTGCTCATTGCCAAGCGTGCGTTTTTGTACAGATGTGACAGTGGAGTTGAGCTTCACTCTGTCAAAGCAGATCAAGGCCTTATAGTTAATTAACTTCATTAGCTTGACTTACTGGCTGTTTGCATAACCGGCAAAACGATCGGCAAGATTTATGGGAATTGTCTGCATGCCATCGTCAGGTGACCTGTATCCAGTGGAAAGCGACGTGTCGTTACCGACGCCGAGCAGATTTCCTGCAACACCGGGATTCTGAGGAAACATGTACGTGTACCCGTTGCCGTCCTGGAAATAATTGTGAGCGTCAGCACTCGCATTGGCTAAAGCAAAAACATTAGCTTGCCTAAGCAAAGACGACAATCAAAGTTACGGACGTATTTGTGCGTCTGCTCTTACCCATAATAATATAAGGGATCGCCGTAGACGGTGTAAGCCTGATCAGGTGGCTTGTTCCAATCGGACGGACGAACAGTGGCGTAGTAATATTTCCTGACAATTCCTCACATCACAATTTTTAATGTTTACAGACTACTTACGACTGAAGTGCATTTGGCACCTGATGCTTCTCATCTTCCTTCAAGTTATAGGGCAGTTTTGCCGTTGTCAGATCTTTTTGCTGCACGAAAACGTCGCGCAGCAAGTAGGGTCGATTTTCGTTTTCCTCGTCCATTTCGAAGACTCTAGTACTTATGCCCAAATCGTTAATGACTTGCACCATGAGCGGCTGGGCATCAGGAATGTAGCGCATGCCGCCCAATTCAGCTACATAATAATTGATGTCCGGTATTTGAACGGAATGAAGACGACCGCCTATACGATCATTGGCCTCAAGAAGAAGAATCTTTTTATCGGTCAGCGAGTTGTTCTGACGAAGACGATAGGCCAAATAGGTGCCAGCCGGACCACCGCCGACAATGATGACGTCTTGAACGTCGTTGGGATTCGTGCAGAGAATATCGTTCGACGAACCGCAGGATTGGTTTAAGGAAATAGGACCGTTTTCTCCCTCGCTGTCAGCGTCTCTTGTCGCCAAAATCGGAATGACGACAGCAAGGACAATGACGCAACATAGAAGGCCAACTCCCAAAATGATGGCCAGCGTTCGGTAGCCTTTTGTCTCCATACTTCGTCACAGTTGTGAGTGAGCGTGTCAACACGAAAACGTTGCTAGGTAGGACAGCGCAGATGCTCGGCGTCTTTCTCTGCAATCTTGGCTATAACTAATTAAATCATGCATAACGTCATCTTTCTGCTATATAGCCATAGATACCATATCCCTGGAAACCTCACGTCAAAAATTACAGTCAAGTGAGCAAAATTGATAAAAACAATAGGAAATCGTGATCGTGAGCAGATAGCGGGTCATTGAACGATACAACAATCCAACCGTGGATCGACGTTTCAAATGTCTGAAAGGCGTCGATCGTAGTGGCGAAGGGGACCCCATCGAACCAGTCCAGGATAATGATCATTCAGACTGTGATGAAGCTCTTCAGCGTGCTTCCGATCCTTGGTCTCAACAATGCATTTTATCTAAACAGTCCCATAGAAAAAATCCTAAACAAGTTACAATTCTTACGTCAACACCGTAGATGTCTGAATAAAGCCAAGCCCTCTCGTGAAAAATGTCTTTAATACTATACATAATAAATCCCTTATTTTCAAACTTTCTATGGATAGGTAGACGTACCTGACTCCTAACGCGGCGAGAAGCGCTGTAAGCTTAGCACAGCCACCGGGAGTATCTTGAACTCTCACAACAAAACAACACAGACGCCCGTCGGAAGCGAGCCCTCGCTCCAGACATCGACCCAATATCGTCGTATCAATATTTCCTCCGCACAACGGTATCACGACTCTAATAAGTGAAATATTTGAGTAGATATGCACACTTTCCACGTGACATGCTTTTTGCCCTTGAGTTCCGGTACTAGGCCGGCTAGCACGGCGGCGAAGCCAGTGGCACCGGCACCTTCGACGACCGCCTTTTCGTGCTCGACCAAACGCAAAATGGCAAGAGCAATGAAATCCTCACTGCGGAGAAAAGGCTCCCGTCGTAGTTCTATGTGCTCATACAGTAGCTCTTACCTAACTGTCAGCATTTTATCAATGAAGGGCTGTGCGGTTGCCAGTGCGTTTGTCCCAACAACGGGGACAGCTAGACCTGAGAAAAGAAAAGGCGACTGTCAGTCAGAGATCTCGGTCTCTATGCGACTGCGTACCGTCAGCTAACGTTGGAAGCGTTTCTACTTTGACTGGACGTCCTGCTCGAAGTGCAGCGGAAAAACTAGGACAATTCTCACTTTCCACTCCCTTGATTTTAGTAGAGAAAACGTCGTCATTCATGAATGAACCAACACTCTGGCGGTTACATACTACTATGATGACGTCTGGCTTCAGGGTTTTCAGCGCGAGAGAGGCGCCGGCAATGAGACCGCCACCGCCAACCGGAATAATGACAGCATCGACGTCAGGCACTTGATCGATGATTTCGAGTCCTATCGTTCCCTGTCCAGCCAATATAGAATGATCATCATAACTAGAAGAGCACACAGTACGTAAGAGTGGCGTTTGGAGTCTTTTTCTTGCTCTAACCCATTCACGTATCGCATGTTTTTCTCTTTGCCAATCTTCATAGCGTGCGTTTTACTTTCTCCTATATGACTGCCATGCATGATGACGTTGGCGCCGCAGTCGCGACACGCCGACACTTTCATGATGGGAGCGAGCTCGGGCATGACGACGGTCACAGGCACGCCAAGATCGCGACCGTGGTAGGCCAGAGCGAGGGCGTGATTGCCAGCAGATGCTGCTATGACACCACAATTCTTTTGCTCCTGAGAAGAAAATGTAAGGAATAATAGTAAGTAGCCTCTAAGACTTTTCCGTGATCCACGTCCCTAGATTGTACTCACTCCAAGAATGTCTTTCTTAGAGGGAGTGCCATCTCTAGGGACGTGCACTGGTTTATATAAAAGTCAAATGCCTTAGTTAGTTGCTTGAGAGTGTTTCGTGCTCCTCTTTCTTTGAAACTGAAGGCAATTAGGTCAATTAATATTTAATTAGATTGGAGCAGCCTACCTTCCGGTGTACTGCATGAAATCTTTTTTGAAGTAGAGTTCCATGCCAAGAGAGTCGGAAAGATGAGAACGCTAACCACAATCTGCGGTTTCAAAGAAAAATCCGAGGAGGACTTCTCATTTTTAACGTCACCTCGCAAACGGTCTTCGGCACGCGATCCTTGATGCGATAAGCCGCCGCTGTGACGTCTTCAAACGTGATTCGATACGGCGCGGCGTTTTGGGCTGTCTTTTCGGGCGAAGACACAACGGTTTCCCCGTCCCGTTTCATCGACGATGTTTCCGATTGTTTAGCGTCTCCCATGAGCATCGGCTAAGGAAAAACAGAGGCCAGGTATCGAAGATCCGGAACAATAGTGTCTGACGTCACCGCCTCATCGTAGTCTGTCTCGGTGCCCGTATTTCACTCCTAAATTCTTTTGTTTGTGTGTCACAGTACCTTGATGAATCACGAAGGCTAAGTAGGCTGAACGAAAGCTGGAGTGGTATCAGCAGAAGCGACCAAGCAAGCTCTACACCGACTAGACACGGGTAATCTTGACCATGTTCGTAGAACAACGTGTACTACAGACCACTGCTAGTAAACTACTGGACCCTAGTAGTATACCACGAAAGTGAGCCATACAACAACCCTTTTTTAAACGAGATTTTTTCTCAGGCCAATGATTTCATATATTTTGCCCCAGAAGACTCTAGTACATTTATTACGGATTTGTAGTCAAAGTTTTCCGGATCAAAATTAAATTGACGGACCAATGACCATTGAAAGGAACTTGAAACATAAAAGAAGGAAACCAGATTTGCTAAAAATTGAGCTTTGAGACCATCCTAAAGCAGGACTGACAAATGAATCAAAAATAGGCAAATTGAAATACCAGTTGTAGAGAATAGTCTCCGCGCATTAGCACAATATCTAGAGGTGATAAACATTCAAGAGGAGTCACAACACAACCACAGTGAGTATGTACCCTTGCTCTCTTTGAATTCTGGGTAATGAGTTATGCTTAGAGCAGCGGTGGAGTTTTCTTTCCTTTGCTAAAATTGCTCTAGTCGCCTAACTGTGCAGGCGCAAAAATCTATTTAATTAATTAACCTGGAACTGCTGAAGATGAGTAAAGTAGCATAAGTGGCCACTGAATTCTCCATAGTAGAACTCGTATCCCGTGTGAATAGGGCAAGGATACACAAACTGCACAAACAGTATCAAAATTAATAATCTTTAATTATTTAAAAAAGCGAGCATCAACTCGAGGGCAAAGCTGAGTCTTTGCAAAAATCTCATCGTAGGTTCTGCTCTAAGACACATAAACACAAATCAGGTTTCTCGAATAAATACCTATTTCAATTTTGCTATTTACCGGTATTACAGCACTGATACAGTCTTTGTCATGATGGTATTGCTTCCACAACTGCAGAAGAAAAACAGTAGTTTAGACGTAAAAACTCCAAACAACTGATCACCTCACTGATTTCTTCAGCAGACTTATCTTCTACGAGATCCACACGAAGTAGAGCGGAGAGTGACTGGCGAGAGAGAGACGTGAAAGACGCTTTTCTTCTCGTTTGATTTCTTACTTTTTGGCTGTAGTTTGATCGTATACTAAAGCCAAAACGTCTCAAAGGTAGTCTCCCAGACCAACGAAAGAGAGAAACGAGCCGTTCCATTAACATTAACGCACGCTAGTAACCAGAAAAACGGCACATAACAAAATAAAAATTATATAGTCATATAAAAATAATTTTAATCATCTTGTTCTTTTTTTATCACTAGCTTGAACGGTCTGTAGTACGTAATCACGCTTCTTCTTCCGAACTGCTATGATAAGGAGAACTCCTAGTAGTGCCATGCCAGATGACTCCAGTAGAAAAACGGTAAATCCATGCCATCGTCTATACATCGCTTCTAAAATCAATGGTCCAATTAGACCTGCCAAGCCAAACGACGGAGAAAACATTCCCGCTGTAACCGTCGCCTCCTCAGCGTCCCAAATTTCAGCAATCAAGGCAGGAAGAGTCGACTTGGGCGCAGAAAAGCAAGCCATGAACAGAGCATAGAAACAGATTGCCACGTACCGTACCGACACAACATCGACGCCATAGATAATGAAAATCGTGATCAACGCCAGGCTGAGCGACTGCAGTGAAGCAGTGACGACCCAAAGATTCTTAATCCCCACTCGATCGGATATGAAGACCCACAGAATGCGAGCCGCTGTATAGGCAGCCATGACAATGGTCAAGAGCTGGTGAACAGCCTTTGAACTCTCCGTATGCCATATGACCTCGAGAAAGTCCTGTTGTCGACTAATCAGACCGAACCCAGCCATCATGATAATAAATCGGCCGACGAACAAGAGAATGAAGCGCCACGACGTCACACGTCCCCACACGACTTTAGACGACTCGCGCTTTTCTCTCTTGTCGTCTTTTGGCGATCGCCGCGGAATTTTCACCGGCGTTGCCAAGACAATCGCAATCGTCGTCGTCAAGACAACGAAGATGCCGACGATGAAAAAAATCGTCGCCGCGTCGAGGACCCCGTCGCTATGGAGACGCTGCGCGAATAGAAAGTATTGACCGTAGCCGATCGATCCGACGCCGACGGCCGCCGAAAAGACGCTCGCGGCGAAGCCGTGACGTCGCGGAAAGGCGGCGATGAGCGAATCGAGCCAGGCGAATAGGAGAAAGTTCACTCGTATGCCGGCGACGGCGAATAGGGCGACGTAGGCGATTTCGGCGGCGAGACCGCATTGGGAGACGACGACGCCGCACAGGCCGTAGGTGAGAGCGCCGAGGACGAGCGCGACGACGAGCGACGGACGCAAGCCGATTCGCTTTACGATTCGACTGTTGACGACGCCGGAGAGAGCGCCGATGCCGAGCGCGAGCGATTGGCCTATGACTGTGGACGATTTGCTCCACGTCGGGCACGATGTTTCGACGATTTTGATCATGTAGCTGCCCGAGTAGAAGATGCCGCTGTTCAGGCCACACAGGATGGCGCCGACGACGAGAAGGCGCGAACGCTTCGCTTCTTTTGTCTTTTTGGCGTCTTTCGACGAGTCGACGAGCGCTTCGGCTTCGGCGTCCGCCGACTCCATGGTTCCCCTGATGGTTCCCTGGTTCCAGAGGCTCCGTTAGCGCGATTTAGTACAGAACGGGGGCGTTCATAGCTGTTCATAGCCTCAGACCCTCTCCCTCTAAGATGCGTGGGCGTGGCGTGGCGCCCACGCATCTTAGCGCGCTGGAGAGGGTCTGGAATCGAGGCTAGGGCGTTCATGGCTTCCTCGTCTAATAGAGCCGCTTTCCTAGCGCTGCAGCAATTCAGATGCCTCAATAAGAGGCAAGCAGAGTTGGAACTTTGGCGATATAGCTATTTAATTTTGACGTCGCGCAGGTTCACCAGCACTGCAGGAGAACTTTCGAAATTTCAATTAGAACGCTTTCCTGCAGGATCGTCAGTTCGAGATGTTCTGGCTAGCATGCATCAGCGGCTAGACAAGACAGTCAGTACAACCACAGTCATTGTTACACACGAATATCAGTCTACACTGTTTTAGGGTGTAGCTTACAGAGAAGGCAGCTTCTGTGCAGTAGACGCAGGAAATCTAAATTGGAATCTGCAACAGGCGAGTTTAATTAAATAAATACGTCTCCAAGCCAATGGATATTACTGATGTAGTGGCGAAAACATCTTCCAAGAGTGACACCCTTTTACGGTACGCATTTTAATACGGAGCTAGCTACCCAGTCACTTTGGTTCAACAGCCATAAAGTGCAATCAGGATCCAGTGATCATTCGACTACTAGCTGCATTGGGAGCCGGTTTTGATTGTGCAAACAAGGTGGCGTTCTTGCTTACGCACAACTAATAGGGGGTTATATTTGATACGTGTATAGTATGAAATTGATTTGGCCTTGGGCTCCGGTGGGACACCTCGTAACATAATTTTTGCACATCCAATGAAGACCCCTTTTCATTGCAGGTAGACGCTTATAGGCAGTTAGACCTGGATGGCCTATCTGATTGAGATGCTTTCTAGGGATGCTGCGGAGAGAAACGTTTTTCAAACAACGTTTGATTCCGAAGGGGAACTATTTAAATTGAAAGAGCATTATCCGAACGTTGAAGCGGTCGTAAGAATTAGAGCAGAAGATCCGGACGCCGCAGAGCCGGTAATATAATTACATAGAATTATTGTCCGCGGGTCTTCTGAATGATTTTATCAGTTTGGAATAAAATATGGCGTTGATGTCCCCGAGGCCTTTGATCTAATCAAATTGGCCAAGGAACTTGAAATTAAAGTAGTAGGAGTGAGGTATGGATCTATGAATTGGTTCTGTGCAATAGATGATAATTGTCATGCAGCTTTCATTCCGGCTATGGACTGAAAAATCCCAACATTCTAACAGATGCTGTGGCAAAATGCAGAGCAGTCTATGACATGGCTGTAGGCAGGGACTCTAAAGTGTCGATGTATGGTGAAAGAAATTCTTCTGCGTAGAAAGACGTTGGAGTCGAAATGAGACTGATTGATGTAGGCGGTGGCTATCCATCGCTTAGAGGAAACAAAGACGACGTGTCTACGTTTGCCGAGGTCAGTCAAAAAATTTATTCGTTTTATTTGACAGAATAAGTTCGTCTTCGTCTTTGTCTGTAGCTGAGTGAAGCGGTGAGATTGGCTTTAGACAGGTACTTTCCTCTTGATCTGAAAGTGCGAATCATAGCCGAGCCAGGTACGACCTCTGACAGGTGCCCACTGACTGCGTTAATCATTGATTGGTTACGCGTAGGACAATACTTTGCTCGCAACGTTCAGCACTGTGCTCTTAGAATAGACGGAAAACGTATCATACGTATTCCTAGGAAAGTTGTAGAGGAGCACGGCGCACCTCGGGGTATAATAGTCCGATGATGCCACAGAACTGATTATACGGACAAATTTATAGGCCTGTACATTCTCCGTATAGACGAAAGACAAGAAGATCTGAAGACTCAGAGACGTCAGTGAACGCATATGGTATTCTGATATTAACGCTTTGATTTGTTTTTATGACAGAGGCCTGGCGTGATACGTTTGCTGCTGCTGCTGCTACTACTACTACTACTACTGACAGTGAGTCTGTTCCGGTAGGTTTGCACCTAGTATTCAGCTGCCGAAGAGGTGGTGGAAGTCTTTTATAGGTTGTGATGTACCATCTAAGCCACGGAGCGTTTTCGATATTTTATGAATGTCTCTTTACGGAGGATGGGATTGAGTATGACGTCCATCCTCTTTTGGTATGATTCAAAACTGAGACCCCAAGCCTGGACTAGACTTTATTTTTTCACGTTGCTAACGTGCTCTTCTTCTTACCAGCCTCCAAATGAAGACATACGTGATCCTGAGATATATTCAACGTTCTGGGGGCCAATACTGACGTCGTATGACAGCGTACGTGTCTCAAAGGGCTTCAAAATGAAACTGGTTTGTTCAAGTTCTCCTGCAATAGCTCAACAAATAGCAGTATTAATTTTTTGTGATGATTAGATGGAGATTGGAGACTGGGTTTACGCAGAGAGTGAGCCAAATCGCTTCTTACACATAGATTTGCTCCCTACTCTATTCTTTTAGGCATTGGCTCATATTCTACGTCGTGGGCATCAGTCTTGGCTGTACGACAGCCGTTGCAGTTCTTTTACTATGCCACTGAAGATCATTGGTAGATCAATCTGGTTGTTCTTTTTTTAATTAATCAAATTATTGATTTAATTAATGCAGGGATGACGTGGAAAAAGGGCTGAAATTTAGAGCGTAGTCTGCTGCAGGTAATTCGTTTTTAATTTAGGACTTTCTTTGTGATACTGATAATATTTCTAGCCTAAAAAACCGTTCAAAAAAAGGAATTTTTGACAACAACCTTAGCGTACGCTAGTCTGTTTCTTCACCCGTGATGTCGTCGTTTTCGTACACGGTTCTCTGTCCGAACGGTCGTCGCCAAGTCGTGAAAGTAAGTCCGAACACGAGAATGCTGGAGGTGAGATCGAAAACGGACGCAATAAAATCGAAGCAAGAGCCGCTCTCCCAGGTGCTCGAGCAGGTTTGCAAGAAACAAGGCTACACGTCGTCGGAATACGCGCTAAAGTAAAAGACGGTTCATAAGACGTCGAAATAGCCGCAATGTTGCTGACGCAGACACGGTGGCGGTCGTAAGACGCTCGATTTGAACGTGCCCGCACGCTATGCCAATCTCACGAACAATGCCAAATTGGAGTTAGTGAAATCAAGCGAGGGACCAAGAGCCGGTAATACGGCGTTCGTAATTTTATCTCTATGATTATTTTCTGTCTGTCTGTCTGTCTGTATTAGAGGCGCCTACGAGTATTGCGCTTCAGCTGGAAAGTGGCGAGAGACTGCAGCACGATTTCCTGCCAAATAGCAGTCTCTGGGACGTGCTGACGCACTGGGACAAGCAAAAGGACGGGTTGGTAGTACTAACACTTGGAGGAGAACACACTGGACATGATTCTGTGCAGAAAATTAATACTAGGGCAAGAAGGTCGACGACCCATTTGTGTCTATATGAGGCAGGAGGTGAGTGAGCACAACGTTTGCTTTGTAGTCAGTCAGGTTTATTGTAATGTAGATTGGATATAAAGCTTTGAGATCGACAACGTTGAGATCGCTTGGACTGACAGGTGGCCGAGCGGTCATTAGGTGTGACTAACATCAGTTATTTCGATTGCTTACATTTGTTTTATTTACTAAGGCTTTTGTATCGACATATATTGGATGGCGAAGTGGACGAGCTGACAGACTGCCGCAAGGACGACGAGGCTTTAGTCAATCGAGGGGACGTCAAAGAGGAACGACGTGCAGAAATCGGAAGTGAAACTAAAATTGATCAACCCATGGAAGGCGTTGAAATGTCTACTCCCGTTACTGATACTCCTGTATTGTTGCCTTCGTCTTCAGAAACGAATCAGCAGCTTCACGTAATTGCAAAGTTCTTTATAGAGAATACTGCATTTCAGATTTTTATTAGGGCGTTTCTTCTTCTTCTTCTTCTTCTCCTCCTCTCCCTCCTGCTTCTACTGACTACGTACAGAAAAGAAAACGTGTGTATAAGATTTGGCCAACGCGAGGAACTACATTTCTTTTCACTAGCTATCCCTACAGCGAGTACAGTAGAAGAAACAACGTTTTATCCAGTCGTCCAGACAGATTTTTCTTCCTTTAAAGTAAGCCCAAATAGTACTCACCGTTATGTGAGGGTAAGTACATGACACTGCTATCGCTGTAGTTTCCCCGAGAAACCGAGGGAAAGACGTTGATTGAGAGGAGAACACCAGCTGAGAAGAGGTAGACCAGAACGCTTAATCCAAAGGTGATATTGCAGCATTTTTCCCCCGCAGGGTCGTCGATATAGTATGTACTGCTAATGCAATCATTTCTAAATACCAACGACGATTCCATCAGACCCCGTGTGACCGCGAGACGCTCGTTTTCACCCCGGACGGTGCCCAGAGTCCAGAAGTGGCTGTTTCGCGTAAGTCAGATAAACTTCGAAGACGCTGATTGAAATGCCTTTCCAGACGAACTTCCTCCAAATTTTTTTGAAGTGACAGTCAATGACGTGCAAAAAATGGCGCAAAATTTGAAGCAAAGAGTGTACGTTCTCATATAGTGACTCGTGTATCCTCGTCAGCCGTCGTTTTAGTAAGACCTTGGACGCTCCTCTGATGACGAGAAGCCAGCGCGAGGCACTGGAAACAGCAAAGCTGCAGCAATATGAAAAGGTAGCACATAGGATCAAATACGGTCGCGGCGAGGGTTGAGCAGTACTGTGTTAGGCTACTATACGTGTTCAATTTCCGAATCGTCTACTACTGCAGGCCTTTTTCAGTCCCTTTGAAACAGGTAGGAACATGTCCTCGTGGCAGTATTGAAGGCGTTTGTTTTTAGTTGGAGCCTTGTACGAGTTTGTTCGGCAATCATTAAGTGACGCTAATCAGAAGTTTGAACTATGTGAGAGCGACGTAAAAATGCGAGTTGGAACTTTTATGGCGTGCATCTTTTATAGATACAGCGCCGCCTAAGCGTGTACTCAAGGACAAGAGTATATCTATAGGAAAGGTATCTAAGAAGTCACCAGAAGACGACGTTTACCTGTTTGTCATATCTAGGCTGGTCTTGTGCCGGCATCAATAGTCTATTTTGGAGTACGTGATGAAAGCGAGGGTACGTTTTTAAAGGTTGACAAATACCGTGTGTTTTTATCTTCTGTGTAGGAGGATCCTATCTGTCTGAGAGTCTCATCAAAGATGTAAAAACGTTTACTGCTGCAGAAAGCATTGCGGCAGAACGAGCTGCACGCCATGCAGTGAAGTAAGACACGTCAATCGTCTGATAGACTGCATTGCATTTTTCATTTATACATGTAGAATATCCTTGGGAACTGAAACGTCTATTCAAGGTGGAGTTCTCAGGGAAAGACCAAAAGCAGTGGAAACTGTGAGCGAAGGTGTCAGGGAAAGCGGCAGAGAAGATAGGGTGGCACCAAGTGGAGAAAAGTCTGTTCCCAAATGGTTCAAAATTGGTAAATAAATTACAATACATTGATTGCCTCCTAGACTAACACAATTCTTAGGCAAAAAATAGACGATTATAGACGGACTTTAGAGCGATTAATACGTATTTAGGAAATTAATAAAAAAAGAAGTTGCTCCTCCCACAGTTCCTCTACGCATGTTCGCGCCACTCCCAGTCGAGATCATGGCAAGCGGCGAATCGCACGATTCCGTCGTTCTCCAGTTCGTCCAGTGCACGAACTCGAATCGCGACATCGCCGAAGCCTATCTCAGCAAATCGTCGGGCGATCTAAACGTACAGCAACGGCAGAACGGCGAACGTTCCCACAAAGGACCCCTCTTTTTAGGTAGCCGTCAACGCGTTTATGGACGACGTGGCCGCGTTGGTTTTGGCGCCACCAGACCCATCGCGCCCTTCGGCTTCGTCCTTCACCGTCCTAACGTGGAACATCGACGGTCTCGATCCGGGCAATCTCGTCGAACGTTCCCGCGCCATCGAAGACTTCATTCGACGCACCCGCCCGGATGTCGTTCTCCTGCAGGAAGTCGTCCCAACCAGTCTCGCCGCGATGCGTCGCATTCCCGGATATCTCGTGAACGCGCCGCGCGCCGAAATCCAATCCTATTTCTGCGCCGTCATGCTCAAATTAGATACGGTACGATGCCGGTCTATTGCCGTCGATGATTTCGAAGGCAGCGAGATGGGCCGCTACTTGCTGACCGCTTCCGTTGATTTGTGCGGTGCAAACGTTTTTCTCCTCACCGCTCATCTCGAAAGCACGGTGAATCGGTCGACGGAACGCAAAGCGCAGCTGGCTCGTTCCTTTGCGAAAATGCGTGAGTGTGGCTATGGCACATGCATACTGGGCGGGGATCTTAACCTCCGCGACGCCGAAGCGCGGAGTGTCGGCGTTCCTGATAGCGTGCACGATGCCTGGGTCGCGTGTGGGGAAAAGCTTGATAGGAAGTACACGTGGGATCGCTCGGTCAATGACAATTTGGGTCCTTTTCAGCCGCGCGTGCGCTGTCGTTTTGATCGCGTCTATGTTGGCGCGAGGATTGAAGTTGTAGACTTTGATCTTGTTGGACGCGAGCGCCTTCCGTCGTGCGACCGCTTTCCTAGTGATCATTTTGGAATTCTCTGCACTTTTCAAGTCGATTAGAGAGCCTGAATTTATGAGACTAATTCAGTGGCTAGATTAACGTTTACTTTGGGTTAACTCTATTCTGATTTAAAAGTACGTAAAACGTACGATAAATTTGTCAGTTGGTCAGCTTTGTTTAGTCTTTGTACTATTGTTTCAGTCTTTTAGGTATGTCTTATACTCTAAGATGATCGGCTGCTCGTCATTCCACCTTCTGTTGAGGTGCGCTAACTTCACTCTTTTAATACCTTTGAGATGAAGTACTCCCTTGGAGACACTTTGATCTTGTTCAATTTTTAGCTCATAGACGAGCGTAACTGAGGAAGAACGCGTACTCTTCAGCCACACATCAACACCAAAAACTCGCCCAAAGAGGGGCCACTTCATGATCTGAGTCTTAGTGTGATGGCCAGTCCGTTTGGGTTCTGATTCTTCAATTTCAAGAGCAAGACCGTCGTCGGATAATGGAAATGCTCTTGCTTTACTTAATGGGACAGCAAAATCCACAATAAGGACTTGCAGAGGTTGGAAGGTAAAAGATACAATGTTTTTAATATCATCACTGCGTTGCTTTTCAATTTTAAGCGACAGCTCATCCACCTAAGTTACGTATTTTTCAATTGTTAGTTCGCTTGAAGTGTTGGCCTCCTAAGGGCTCTAACCTTTAAGTGCAGATCACGCATGCCATCTTTCAGCTCTCTATTGTTTTTGCAAAGCAACTCCATATGCTCTTTGAGCTCTCCATTGTTTTTGCGAAGCAACCCCATATGCCTTTCCATGCTGTTGGTCAGATGTTCAGACATACATTCTCGTGCACACTAAATTAAGCGTCTGTGCAAATTACCGAACTGTTTTCTACACTCCACTCACCTTAGTTTGACAGCCGATTTCCGTATATTCACACGCAATCACAGCCTTAGGGCAATCTCCTCCTTCTTCAGAAAGATGCTGCTGAATCTGTACCACGTAATTATATCACAAAAACATAATGTTGCACAACAATGAGGTACTTCATGACGACGTAATTTCTTGGAACACAAAGGGCATCTTATGGGAAAGTGCTTGCAGTCACTTGCTTGATGTTTCTACACAAAGTAAAGTATGCTCACCCCAAGTTGCATTCAAACGCTTGCAGCCAACCTGAAGTACTTGAAAAAACATGAGAGCTGAGCAGTACTCACATGATACCATTCTCTTTGGACACCAGTTGACGTTATGTGCTGTCACTGCAGATCGTGTCATAACTTCATCGCAACCATTGGGACAAGCAACGGAAACATAACCGCAAGTGTTCATATGATTCTATCAGAAACGCAAAACGCACAAACTCGCCGTTGTTCCATACCCATTAAGTAAGAGTAGCATATACATGTCAGGTCCTTCGGGCACGGAAAGGGTGAAAGGCTTACCTCTAGGTGCTGCAGGTTCACGACCTTCCTGCAACCAGAGGAATTCTCTCGACATTTTACGTCGAGTTGTAGAATTTTTCTCTTGAGCTTTTCGTCAGGAAAAATCTAATAGAGCGGAATACGTAAATGTTGCTTTCCTGATCCGGGAAAATTACGTCGTCTTTTCTTAGCGTCTTCCTGTCTACTGGACACTCGACACCTTCATTTTGGCTGAGAAATAGTTTTTGATAGTCAGAGTCAACGTGAGGTGTCGCTGCACTTTTTTAGGCGCCCGCAACAGCTCTTGCAGAGCGTATGACCACAACGAGTAAGAACGGGATCTCTTGCGACCAGCAAACATATCGGACACATGCAGTCGTCAGCAGGAGATTCGACAAAGTCTTCGTCGTGGCCTCCTTGGAAAGACATTTTCGTACTTCGATTCCGCTCACACGAGCACAACGTGCGCTAAGATGTCGAGCAAAGCGAACGACTCCGCCGATCTTATGGTATCAGCGGCGAGCGGCGGAACGATCTTAACTATGAACGATCTCATGCCGACGGCAAAATCCATCGCAGTAAAAGACGGAAAAATCGTCGCAATCGGCGACGACGACGCCGACATCGCCCTTCGGCTCAGCGGATCGTCGACGAAAGTCGTCACACTGCGAGACGACGAGACGCTGATGCCGGGCTTGATCGAACCGCACACGCACCCGAGCGTCGCCGTCGAAGTTCGCACGTCGCACAGCGTGAGCGGCTTTTCCCATTCGTCGCTCGACGACGTTCTCGCCGTCATGCGCGACGTCGTCGCGCGCGTCGACTCCGCCGCACACGACGACAAAACCACGCCCACTCAATGGATTTCGTTCGTCGACTGGGATGCCGCCCTCGTGCGCGATCTTCCGGCAATCGACGCCGATTGGATAGACGCGAACGTCACCGCGAAATATCCCGTCATGGTCGTCCAGAAGACGATGCACTGTAGCTGGATCAATCGTCGCGGTCTCGACGCGTGCGGCATCACGTCGGAGACGCCCGATCCCGACGACGGCGGCGAAATCGTTCGCGACGCCAACGGAAAGCCGACGGGCATGCTCAAGGGAGGTCCAGCCATGAGACTCGCAGTCGACAAAATTCCGCCTCCCGACTTGGCCAAAGTGACGGAGGCTCTCTTCAGCACGATGATAGACTATTCCCGAGCCGGCTTTACGACCGTCACCGACATGGGTACTTTGCCTATAAAGGACGACTATCTCGCTCTCATATCGGGTGCCGCTCGTCGAGACGACTTCCCTGTGCGCTGGGCCATCTATTACACGCCGAAGTCGCTCAAGAAACCGTCGCCGCATCACGCCGTCGACGACAAGGTTTGGTTTCCCGGCGTCAAAATCTGGGCGGACGGATCGCCGTACGTCGGCACCATGGCCTGCGCCGAACCGTATCTCGATTCGGCGTTGACTCGCGCGCTCGGTTTCGACTTGAAAAAATGTCCGAGAGGATCGACGCGGTACGCCGACGCGAACGCTCTCGCCGACGCTCTTCGTCCCCACGCGGCTGAACTGATTGCCAGTCACGCTCAGGGCGAAAGAGCCATTGATCATGTGCTCGATGCCTATGAAATTCTCATTGGCGAGCGTCCTGGCTGTGATCATCGCTATCGGCTGGAGCACCTTGGATTAATAACGGAGTCGCAATTGCGACGAGCTAGCCGTCTCGGAGTGACCGTGACCTTTTTCACCGATCACATTTACTATTACGGCGATGCGCTGGCGGACGATATTTTGGGACGCGGGCGAGCGGAACGATTTGCGCCAGCTGGATTGGCGAGTCGGTGCGGTCAGACGCACTGGACGCTTCATCAAGATTCGCCTGTCTGTCCGCTCGATCCGATGCTTTGCATTCAGAATGCCGTGCTACGTAGGACGAGGCTCAGCGGTCGCGTTCTCGGTCCCGAGTATCGTGTGAGCGTCGAGGATGCGCTCAAGGCTTACACCATTCACGCGGCGTGGCAGTTGAAGAGAGAGAACGATTTGGGAAGTTTGGAGGTAGGTAAGGTCGCCGATTTTGTTCTTCTCTCGAAGAATCCGCTCAACGTTGAGCCAGAGGATCTGACGAGCGTCAAAGTGCTTGGTACATATCTTGGGGGACGCTGCTTTACTGCAAAGTAGCGGCATGAAAATATTTTTTTATTTTTGTAGGAATTTTGCGTTTGAGTTCATGCCTCTATGTTCGTATGCAAGGAGCTGCTGTACTCTGTTTTCAAGGCGCTAAAGCATCAGCACTTGACGGTTTGCTGGTCATCATATCCCTTATTAATTGCCTTGACTTGACAACGCGGGCTACAACAATGAGCGCCAGCAGTTACCTGGACAGTAAATTTTCCAACGCTTGATTTGGTTGCCCTGCCACGTAGGGCATTTCGGAAATAGGCGCCACAGTGCGCTTATTTCCGAAATTCAGTGACTAATCTGTTGAGATGTATTTAGGAGAATTTTTTTCTTGCGAGCCTGGAAACGTCGATCCGATGTCCTCGTTCACCTCCGGGCCCCGAGGTGACTAAATAAAACAGGCCCAACTCTGAGCCAAGAGGTTAACGAGGCTCTAGTTTGCAGGGGAGAAAGCACGGCCCTACTCTTGGTAGTATGAGTGATAAACTACTATCCCCACTTGGGCAAGACGCGGTGGGTGACAATAGCGGTCCACCTGTGCCTTGGTATATAAAGGCACCCCCGGGACAGATGGGTCACTGTCTCCCCGACGGGGGCTTGGGTGAAAGCCCCCTCACCTTAGGACGCCGGGAGGACGTTCGTTTTTCTTTGCACGTTACTTCCGGGTTACTTCCGGGTTTATTCAATAAAAATAACATGCACCGTTCTACGTGTACACCGCGAGGGCAGTTTAGTTGCGGGATCTTGCCCAGGATCCCGGAGTGAGCAGTTTCTTGGGTCGTGCTCGGGACCCTACGCGACGTACACCACGCGAATTCTACTTGCAAGCGCGCTATCTACGTATAAATTCTAAAAATTCTAGTTCTGCAATAACGTTCCTTCTCATATTGATTCGCATCCTGCCAGGTGACTTCTGTGTATACGATTTCGTGAGTCGTTTCCGAAGTTGACAAATTCACTTCGACTGCCATTGAAATGGGCGCTGCCTGAAGATAGTACGTGCTGTCACTTAGCAGAGACATCTACAAAGAAAGAATTTCAAGCTCCAATGATCTACGCTAGCGTACGCTAGGGGATCGAAGAATGGGAAATGCGGAATCTTTTGAGGTCGAAGAACGCGATCCGAAGAAACTACAACAGTCTTCCATCGTAAAGACAAGCGGACACTTTAGTCTGTACGCGTCGAAAGGTCCGAAATCGACGTGGTACGAGGCGACGCTGCACAACGTCGCCATCTCACCAAAACACTTCGGCCTCTTTCGATTGCAAGACGAGTCGACAGCCAAACACAAGTTCGATGCGCTTAGCACGCGACTAGCGCCCTTCTGCGTCGACGAACCGCGCACGTACACGAAAAAGACTCTCAAACGACTCGTCGCGTGCGTGCAGGAAAACGAGACGTGGTCGCTCGCTCACGTGGCCGTGCACGCTAACCTAGCGTCGTGCCTAGCGCACGACGACGTACGGAAGGAAATCGACAGCGCGCGAGGCTCGGGCGACGAAACACCTCTCTGCCTAGCATGCCGAATCGGAAACGTCGAATGCGTTCGCGCGCTTCTCCGACTCGGAGCCGATTCGGGTAAGAAAGGCGGTGAAACGGGTAATTCGGCTATTCACGTCGCCGCCGCTTGCTCGCCTGTCTGCCTGGAGGAGATACTCAATTCGGGCAAGGCGACCACGGTCGGCGACGTCAATCATCGGGGGGAAACCGCGCTGCATTTAGCCTGCCGCGAGAACAAGGTAAGATAGCTATTTCTATCTGAGAGCATAATAGGGGGAGAAGTTTATTAGATCGAGTCCGTACGGGTGCTACTTCGCGCTGGAGCCGACCCGGAAATTGTCAGTCAGGACGGTCTGTTTCCTATTCATTTAGCCGTTCTGTCATCCGCTACGGATGTCATCGTGACATTGATTCGGGAAAGCGCGCGCCAAGCGAGACTAAAGGACGTGAAGCGCGGCAACACGCCGCTGCACTACGCGACGCGAAGCGAAGTAATAAAAACGCAAAAAAATCTTCCATAAATAAACGCATCGTCGTACATAGAGCGCACGTGCACTAGTTCAGTTTGAAACGGTGAAAAAAGAAGCGCGGAACGCGGAGGGTCTCGCGCCTTTGCACGTCTACATCAACGAGAGCCGTCTCGGCTGCGTCGTCGCGCTACTGTGCGAGGGCATCGATCCTGGATTGCAAACCGCAGACGGCGAAGCGCCACTTCAGTTAGCAATCAAGGCGAGCTGATACTTAGAATCGGATTATAATTTTATCTCTTTTCTTTTATTAATCAAGTCGGGGTCGCTTGCTCTCGTTCAGTCGCTCGTCATTTTCGGCGCCGACGTCGACGACGCCGACGTGCAACTAGCGCTCGATCTCGGAGTAGAAATCGAGATTGTTAGAGCGCTCAAAGTAGCGCCATGCAAAGCGAAGCGTGCGCCTTTGCCCACGCCGCCGCTGCCGCCGCCGCCGCCGCCGCCGCCGCCGCCGCCGCCTGCACGAGATCACGGAGAAGCCGTACTGTGCTTAGACGGCGGCGGCATACGAGGTCTCGTCCTAATTCAGCTTCTGTTCGCCATCGAAAAAGCGTGCGGTCGATCGGTTGTCGAACTGTTTGACTGGATCGGCGGCACGAGCACGGGCGGTATACTCGCCGCCGCATTAGTGCATGGCACGTACTCGGGCGCGTTTTTGTACCGGTATATGTTTATCTGTGCGTTGTTTAGGCGGACTCGATCTGCGCCACTGTCAGAGCATCTATTTCAAATTCAAGGATCGCGTTTTTTGCGGCAGTCGCCCGTATAGGTCCGAACCGTTCGAGGATTTTCTAAAATCGACGTTCGGCGAAGGAACGACGATGGCCGACGTTCAACGGCCTAAGTAAGTGCGCGCGAGCACGTGCCACTGGCGTGAGTGAGAGGAAAAGCGGTTTCTGATTTTGGTTCTTTATAGAGTCATTCTAACGACCACATTGTCGGACGTGAGACCAGCGAAAATGCATCTATTTCGTAATTACGGCGATCAACAGGAAAACGGCGAACCACCGCCTTCAGGCAAGTCAATGTGTGTGTGCACATAACACGAGACCGCGTCGTCGTGCCTATAGGGCAACTGGTGTGGAAGGCAGCACGGGCTACTGGGGCGGCACCGTCCTATTTTCAAACGACGGGTCGCTTTGTCGACGGGGGTCTCGTCGCAAACAATCCGACGTTGGCGGTTTTGACGGAAATGCAAACGTGGCACTCGCGACGTATGCATATTTACTCCGAGCTGCGACGCGTGGTGGCGCAGTGCGTCGATATGCATCGTTTCCGCGCTTTTTTGGCGCCACCACGCACGCGCACGAAACCATAAAACCTCGCTTCCTCCCTCCCCCAGACTCACCCGGATCGATGATGCCACGTCCGAGAGTCGTCGTCTCGCTCGGCACGAGCGTCGCCCCGGACGAACACGTTTCGAGCGTAAACGTCTTCAAACCAACGTCCATTTCCGAAGCGGCAAACGTCGTGATGGGTGGCGCGTCGCTGGGGGCCTTGCTCTTGGACAGGGTCTGTCACGCGTTCGGCGCCCGAAACGGACGCAATTATCGATTTTCGGTCTGATTGTGTCCATAGGCAACGCAGGCGGCGGGAATCCCAGTTAACCAATCGGAAGCGTGGTGCGCCGCGATGGGCGTGCCCTTCTTCCGCTTGAATCCGCCCGCATCCGAGTTCGTCGATCTGGCGGAAACGAGGGACGAGATTCTGGTGAGAATGTTGTGGGAAACCGAAGTTTACCTATGCAAAGAGAAAGACAAGATCAATCAGTTGGCTCGTCTGTTGTTGCGGGGGGCAAATGATGATGACTGAATGTATAATTTTTTTTCGCCAAACGCGTCGCGCGGTCTTTCTTCCAATTAGAAAAACGAAGCGCTTAACTAGACGACGCTCCGCTTTCGTACTTCCGATTAATAAAATATCGGTCGCCGCACTGTTGTTTGTGTGCGTAACCTTCTCCCAATCGAATTCTCGAAACCCGCGAGATCACGTGCAGACAAAACAATGGTCTAGCTGATTGCGCGAAGAGTGCGCCCCCCTAATCTCGTTATGCTATAAGACCCCAGCCCTCGTCGACCTTACCGCATATACCCGCGCAGTTCACGAGGTGTTACATCACTCCGACGTCCGCTCTCGATCATGATCCGACTCACCCTAGCCTTGGTGGTCACATGCTGCCTCGTTTCCATTGCGACCGGCAACGGCCGATGCCCCAAACGATGCCAATGTACCGAAGGCCTTCGCAGCCGCCAATACATCGTCGATTGCAGTGGACTCGGCTTGAATCGATTCCCTCGAAACTTACCGTTGGGCGTCACTCACCTGTAAGCTAGTAGTGCATGGCTTCGATCGGTTGTCTTGCCTCAACTGGCATTGTTCGCTTCCCCCGTCCTCCCGCGCCCGCACATGACGTCTTCAGTTACGACTTCCTAATTTCCCCCCTTCTTTCTTCTCATCCAGACTACTCCAGCACAACAACATCAAGGACTTTCGGCTGAAGAACGACGACAAGTTGAAATTACGCCACATCCAAAGTCTGTAAGTTTCGCACGCCGCCTGCGAAAAATACGCTAATTAAGAGGTGCCAATTGATCGCTAGAAACTTAGCTCGAAACTCTTTGAAACAGTTGAAAGCGTCCGACTTTCAACACATGAGGTCTTTGGAATACTTGTAGGTACACGGTGAAACGTTCTCGATTGCCGCGCGCCTAAATACGTTTTCGTTTTCTTCGGTCAGAGATTTGAGCGGGAACGAACTGACGGCTCTTTCAGCAGACACATTCTCCAATATCGGCCTAAGGGAACTGTAAGTAAGCGCGCTCCCCGCAAAACACGCCCGAACCTCGTCAATTGGACCACCCACACAGGCGCTTGTCCGCAAACAAATTTTCGTCTATGGATAACATCACAGCCGCTTTCACGTTTCTCAGCGCTGTTCGAAAGCTGTGAGGCGGAGAGCGAGAGATCGAATTGATTGTCGCTATAGTTCTCTCGCATTTCTAGAACATTGTCCGGTAATCGCCTAAAGGGTGGCCTTTCAAACAATCAATTTCACCAGCTGGTGTCGCTTCGCGAACTGTAAGTGCACTTTTAATTACCGTGAATTGGTCGATTGACGGTTTCGTACCGCAGCGACTTGTCCTACTTACGTCTGCAAAGCCTTCCAAGTGAGGTGTTCGGTCGACTAAGGAACCTCGAGATACTGTAAACACTCGCTCAAGACAATCAAAGAGCCACTTGGGAGAGAGAGTAATCGTTGATTCGTTTAGAGATATCAGCTATAATGACCTCGAGGAATTTCCCTACGAAGCCGTGTCAAGTATTCCGTACGAGTCAGTCCGAAATAGACGTCTCGTGAATCTTGCTCTCTCTCTAATATCGCTCTTATCGCCGTCTAGAACAATCGATGTTCGACACAATAGAATCGGACGCTTTGGGAGTGATACCTTGGGTTCCATCAAGATAAAGTCCACTACCCAATTGTAAGGGATCCTCCCTTTCTCTTTCCTTTTCCTATGCCACGGATCTATTCTTCCGTATGCGTGCAGGAGAATTGAAGGAAATCCGCTTGTCTGCGACTGCACTGCGACTTTTCTCTGGGAGCAACTCCAAGAATGGAACAAGGAGGAACTGACCAAGGTGGCTGTGGCGTGTCAGTCGCCGCCGTCGCTGTCTGGAGTACAGCTATATTATTTGAGAAAGGAAGACCTCGTCTGCAGTAAGCGAACTTCCCCCCCGCGCCCCGCGGGCCGTCATTCTCTCTAATTATAATGACTTTGCGCGCAAAGATGACGTTCTTTCGTTCGCCGCAATTCCGGTCAACGTGACGTCTGGCTGCTTTGGGATGCCGGCCGTGATTGATTGCCAAGTGGCGGGGGCGGGAGCGAGCGACGTAGGCGGCGGAGGTGCGATGATCGAGTGGCGAAAAGACGGCAGGCGACTGCCCGTCGCCGACGACGACGTCTGCCAGACGAAGTATCATCGCACGTGCACCGGATCGCTCATCATTCGCGACGTCCAGTCGTCGGACGTCGGCGAATATCGATGCCACGCGGGCGAAGGAGGAAGCGAGATCGTCAGCCCGCCGGGACGCCTCCAAGTCAGCTCGTCGTGCTTCGAAGAGGAGACCGTGCCGACGCTCATCGCGTCGACGCCGCCGCCGTGCAGCGACGACGAAGACGGTAAGAAAAAGAATCTGTAAACAACGGTTTATATCAAATATCAATTAGATTAACCGTTTATTAATTAATTAATTAATTAATGGTTGAAATTATAGATAACTGCTCCTGTTCGGGAAGCGGTAGTGGCAGCGGTTGCGCGCCGCAATTTTGCCCGTGTCCTCCTGTCGTACCGAATGCCATCGTCAACTCGAACTGCAGTCGCGAAGAGGAAGAGGACGAGGACAGCGGCAAATACTTGCCAGGAGAGGAGGTTGTTTACAGATGCATTAGAGGCTACATATTGCAAGAATACGGCCGATTGACATGCCAAAACGACGGTACGTGGAAAGGAAGGGAACCCCACTGCGAATTAGGTACTAAATGGCATACATAACGCCGTCTGTATTTGCATTGACGTTCCTTCTCTGAATCTCAGCGTGCGGAAGAAAAGAGATCAACGACGAAGTGCTTATCAGAAAAGCGAACCAATTGTCGAGCCCGACGCCGCCGCCGCCGGTGCACGGACGCGTCATCAACGGCGCTCGAGCGATGCGAGGCGAGTGGCCGTGGATGGGACTTCTGCGAATCAACGACAATCGTCTCAACTGCGGCGTGACGCTCATCAGCAGCACGCTCGGCGTCACCGCCGCTCATTGCGTCGTTAAAGTGTTCACCAACCAGCCGCTCGACTTGACTTCAACGAAAACGAGAATCGAAGTGTCGTTTGGGAAGCAGCAGATCGATCGGACCGAAGACACGCAGCAGATTCGTTTCGTTACGAAACTCTTCATTCATCGTCTGTACGATCCGAAAACGCTCAACTACGACGTCGCCGTCATTCAACTCGATCACCACGTCTGGTTCAATAAGCACGTAAAGCCGGCTTGTTTGAGCCCGAGCGACTGGACGTTCGAAGCGCAGCAAGACGAGACGACGAGCGCGTCGCCGTTGTCGCGCGCCGTCGTTCCGTGGGGCGTCGTGAGCGGATTCGGTGGCGTGTCGTCGAGCGGAAAAGAGTCGTTGACTCTTCGAAAGGCACTCGTCGTCATAGCCAATCAGAGCGCGTGTAGCAAGGCTATGAAAAGCATCAGCGTCATCACGGATGCGATGATCTGCGCCTATGGGCCCGATAACGGCGACACGTGCAAGGGAGATAGCGGCGGACCGCTCGTCGTTCTCGCGCGCGATCGTTGGTATCTCGTCGGCGTGACGAGTTGGGGCGATAAGTGCGGCACGCCCGGTCGATACGGCGTTTACGCGCGCATCGCTCATCCGGATATCTATAAGTGGATTGACGATATATGGGAGGACGTTGACTCGGCCGTAGCGACGTAACGAGAAAAACGATTTTTTAGTCGTATTCTGCATGTAGAGAGTTTAGAAGAGACGACATTCCTTGGCGCACATCTAACGCACGTATACGATGAAGCATTGTCGACTTTTTGGCAATATGATATATGTACACGGTTTAGAAATAAAACCGAAAACGGAAACGGGGAAGATCTAATCTTCCCGACTTCCTTTCCCCCCTTTCGCTCGCTCCGTATCTAAGGTAGTGAGGCTCACGTGTTGTGCCACTTACTAGCAATGAATTGCGGCGACTTCACTCCCCGCGGACCGCCGATGCGCGTGAAGGCGAAAGCGAAGACGACAGTCGTCTGTCCGGGCTGCTCCTTCAAATTCTCTCAAACTGTCATAATAAGTTGTTGTAGAGTTGTAAACGAGTGCCGAGCGTGTGGTCACTCTTGGAACATGCAAAATTATAGATAGCCTGTAGTTGTTTCGTTGTGTGCCAATAAAGTCAAGAGCTGGCCTCGTATCTCGGACTGGAAAGGGGGTCCCTCCATTCGTTGTTACGCTACTAGTAAGGACCTACTTTTAGTTGCGCTTCACGCTAATTCTTCTTGCTTTTATCGCCGCGTGGGTGCACCGAAGGTCGTGAACTAGGGGTCCAGGGACGTGACGTCTGTGACGTCAATCGGATTCCAATAGGCCGGATGTATGACGCAACAAAACTTTTTATTTTGTGTACGACAGGGGCGGAAGAAATGCAAACGTATCTAATACGTTATTGCAAACTTTCGGTCTATAAATTCTCCTGCTGTAATAGGTTCATATTTATTTGATCCATCCAAGCTCTCAATGACAAAATCGTCATCGGGATGAAAAAAGAAAGCAATGGAACGACGAATACGAGAGCGCTTGTCCGGATCCTCGGGCAGCAAAACTCTGTGCCTCTAATACAACATAACATATTGGATTGATCACTCAAGTCTTATGTCTTACAGCAGCAATATATTTGTCACTAGTCCACTGCTGCATCAGTGAGCCAAGATTAACAAGAACGGCTCCACGTACGTAAGGAACGTTAATATATCCACCAGCAGTCTTTTTTACCTGAATGTAATTATTTAATTAAAAACGGGTAACAGTACTAGCTCCTTTCACCTGCAGTCCCCCCATTGTGTCTTGGAAAAGCAGCGTGATGGAACCGTAGTCCGAATGTTCACCACATCGCAATTGTCCTGGCTCGATTTCATTTTCAGGAGGCAGCGGAGGATAGTGCAACACGCGCAACGTCGTTCTGTTTTTCAGACTCCCAATGAGCTGATGCGAATTAACAAACAAATCGGGATCCTAGCTCAAAAAAAATTAATACCCTTATAACTCTCATCAGATTCTATAGAACCTTTAGTCCATCTAACCCTCGTCCCATTGCCGCCATCACTCTCGTGCCAAGATCACGGCACGAGCCAAAGAACTTCGTCGACTCTTCCTTCAAAGTTGGCACCTCCTTGTCAGGCCATTCCTGTGGAAAGAAAACAGTTAGTTAATCTTAACATATAGAATGTATCTAAATATCACGTGAGCAGAGAGGTCTGTCTGAAAAGTTTCTTTCAAGTCAGACGGTTTCGTGGGATCCAATCTAGAACGTCATGCAATACAGTCCAATTTCGTATTTTTCCACTACTCTACCTCTCCCTTCGAAGAGCCACGTATCCATTATTTCCGGAAGCCTTTTCTGCTCTTCGAAAACGATTTTTGACGTCCACCGGCAAGTCGAAGAACTTGTCGTACATCGTAAATATTTTTTCGACCTGCACCCGGTGCATTGAGATTGAAATCGCGCTCCGCGCTGCTCACTTCGTCTTCGGGCACACCGAAATTCGTCAGAAATACGAAGCCGATCGTTCGAAAGGCCTCGTCCAGTTTTTCGCACAAGCCTCGAACGTCGCTCGAGTTCCAGTCGATGCTCGAATCGGCTTGCGACAAGCTGAGTGCGGCGAAATCGACAGTCGGTACAGCCATGAGAATGCACGCTAGAGTATGACGTAGGCGGAACCAGGGGCGGAACTACGGCGCTATGTTACCTTGTCTCGTCCTTGGTGTCATTGCGACCTGCTCGATCTCAGCCGCGATGACGGAAACGATTCAATTGGTCGCAAATCTCGCTGATCGCGGACCACAAATCCGAGGCACGGCCGCCGGTATTCTACATTCGTTCAACGCCACCCATCCGCCTATGGACGCCGTCAGACCGCTTCGCCTTCACATGTATCGAGGTCCGGAACGATTCCACCTCTACGACAATACGACGACGAAGAATCAGGGCCCCCGTCTCTTCGCCAATACGGCGCGACTCGAGGAGCTCGGCATTCGAACGCAACTTCTCCTTTCCGATATCTATTTTGCCGTGCGTGATCACGCCCACTTGCCGGTCAGTCTACTTCCGGGTGACAACGGAAATTTTACGTTGTGGAAATGGGTCGTTGCGTATTGCATCGAAGCGGCAATTCACGCCGGACACGAAGATGTCTATTGGGATATCTACAACGAGCCCAATATTGGCTTCAAGAATCGTTCGATTGAGCAATTCTACGCTGTTTGGGCGACGGCGTACGCGCTGATTAAAACGCGTCTGCCGCACGCCGTCGTCGTTGGGCCGTCAATTGCTGACATCGAATGGAATGAGACGTTTTTGTGGATGCAACAGTTTCTCCTGCGGCAAAACGAGACCGGTCAGTTGCCAGACATTCTGTGCTGGCACGTAGGCTATAGCAACGGAAGCGTTCTAGCCGATCAGCACGATGCTGTGAAGGCTTTTTTGACGTTGAAGCGCATTTCTATACAGAGGTTTGCTCACAATGAAGTTATAGGGCAGAAGTCGTCTCTATCGCCGGGCGTTGCTGTGAGTTTCATTTCGAATCTGGAGCGGTTGGCTGTCGATCACGCCTGCCGCGCTTGCTGGCGCGAGTTTGACTATTTGACTGGGGATCGAGAGGATACGTGCTGGGATCAGTCTTTGGATGGTCTTCTAGCGGTTGACTATGAAGGAGAGAATTATGCGCCTCGTTCTGTGTGGTGGGCATATCGATATTACGCTGACATGTCTGGGTGGACGGTTCCCATTGATGGTCCCATCATGCAGTGGCAGCTTGATGGGTTGCTGAGTTGGAATTCAGCAGGTAACGTGTCTATTCTCTTGGGTCGAATTGGGGAGTCCAATCAGAGCGTTGCAGTCGATTTCACTCTAAACGGAATATCAATGTCGTCATTTATTGTTAGCATGCAATTTATACCATATACCGGTATGCTTCCTTTGTATAATCCTGTGCCAGTGCATCTTGATGTTGTGATGGAGACAGAGAACGATTCCTTTACCATGAACCTGCCAAAGTTGTATAAAGACGAAGCAGTGTGGATAACGGTTAGTAGAAAACATAATTACTGATAGCAGTCTAAAAACAGCCAGTAAAAGTAGCTACTATACGTTCACTACGTAAATGTAAAAGGTTTGCTTTGAAGTATAAAACTTCAGTCTCCACCTTGTGGCTACGCTTTTTTTACAAAGAAAGACCATGACAGTAGGACGCGCTACGATTAATGGAACGACTGGTTCGATCCGGAGCCGGATACACAAGCAACTTAATCATTGACAAACTAAGTGATCTCGATGGAGAAACCTGTTGTTGGTAAAAGCTGTATGATCTTCCCGTTTCTGACTCGCTTTTCCGTCTCATTTCGCACCATCGTTGCACTACGCAAAAGCAGTCAGTGAAATTTGGGATGCGTTTTCGCAATAGAGCTTGAATTGTTTCCTTGAACTTGGACGACTTTTTTTCCTTGTCGTTTTCCGCAACAAGCTTGACAAAAGGACAAAGTTGTGTAGTTAACCTTTTAGCGCATTTTTGGCACTCCTCTCGGTGATCAATCCGAAAAGCGTTCGTATCTTTCTCACCCAATTCTTCGAGTAGTTTATCAATCAGGAAAAGATATGCGTGACATTCGACAGAAAGTTCAGTGCAATCGGTTTCATAGATGAAAACGGTTTCACGTACGTCAAGAGCTTGGTTGAAGTAAGTCGTAGCCTCTTTAAACGCAACAATTGCTTTGCCGCGTCTCAACCATCTTTTTGTGTTAGCTTCAATCAAAAAAAGGATTTTTCCTATAGCCAACGAGTTCCATGCTTTCAAAGGATGTTGACTGCCACTCATCTCCTCATCTATCTCCCTAAGATCCCTCACAGCCAAATTAATTTTCGTCAAATTAGGCCAACCATCAAACACTTTGGCTATAGCCATGTGATGACGGACTATAAGCAACGATATCGAATTGCAAGATAAAGCCCTCTGTCCTTCAAGAACCTTGGAATAAGCACCTATACTTCTGTTAAAGTTACGGTTGCTGAAAAAACATCGAGCCATCTGAAGTTGAATTGAACATATGTCTGGATGAGGAGGGCACTTATATCCGCTGTGCCACAGAAACTGAAAGAAATTTTTCGCTTTTTCGTAAAACTGAATAGCTGATTGGCTTCCATCCACATTCTCAGCAACCGCTCCGAGAGCAGAATTGCACGAAGCGGCAAGAAGTTGATCAGCCAGACTTGATGGCTGTCCCAGTGCATCACGCATTAGAATTGAAAATGCCGAATCAAACTTTTTCTGAGCCATGAGGTGTCGAGCTTTTATGAGAAAGCATTCAATCAACAGCGGTTCATTCTCTATCTCTTTCGCCTTCTCTGTCGCTCTTGTAAGACAACTGATGTCGTCGTCAGAAAGAACCGAAGCAAAGCTTTCCAAAACCGTTTCTAACGCTCTCATTTCAAAAAGTATGTAGCTCTGCCAGTCGCCCTTTGCCTCTGCAGCCTTGCCGCACAGTTTGAAGACTCTACGACGATCGTCTGGCGAGACAACAGCTCTGAGTAAAGGAGCCGCATCAGCAGCCAAACGAATGTTTTCCTTTGAAACGTCAGCAACGTCAAAAGCATCAGCAAACGTAGACAGTTGTTTGTAATTCGCTCGATTGCTGTCAAACAGTTCTATCGCCTCAACAGCGTTAACTTCGTACTTATCAACGGCTATGCGCAGCTTGAAACACGTTAGAGTCACGTACTGCAGCTGAGCCTCACGCGGAGCTGGGCCCACTTTGTACTTCCTTCTCAGGTACTGACACACTAAAGTGTGAAGATAAAACGTATCTACAAAGGCGACGTGAGTAAGAAGGCTGCAATCAACGAGAGGCACCAGGACATCACGTATTGCCTTCTTTCTCTCGAGACAGAGCAAGTTCGCTGCATCATCTTTGGTAAAAGGCAGCTGAAAGAGGTTGAGACAAATCAGGTGACGTTGGAGAGGCTTCGGTAAAAGAGTGTAAATCGCTTCAATCATTACCGATATGCCGTCAAACTCCACAGCAGTGCTCACCTCATCTAGATAGTCAAGGAACCTGACCTGCGGCTGCCTGTCTGATTCAGACATATCATCCTCACTAAGGCCGCGTTGAAGGCCTGAGATCAGAAGATGAATTGCCATGGGCATTCCACCGCACAGCTTCGCCAAGTGATGAGCCTTCTCTGGCGTTATCTCCTTATAGTCCTTACTGTTTAGACGTGCTAATATAATGCCAGCAGCCACGTCTACGTCAAGGGGACTCATGCAGAACGGTTCACCATGGGGTTCGAAGGTGTCAAAGCGATGAGCTGACGTCGTAACAATTTGAAAAACGGGCGCAAGAATCCGTAGAAGACGCCTCAACAGGTCAAGACGAGACTTAACGAGTTTGTCACAACGATTCAAAATGATGAGTCGACTTGAAGACGATGATAATTTGCCGACAACTTCCTGAAGCCTCAAAATCTCAGACTCTTGGCCCAATGACAGCTTTTCGTTCATAGCAAAAAGAATTGCAGCGGCAGCCTTGTTTTCAGTTGAATAAAGCGTCATGTCAACGTAAACAACCGTCCAGTGAAGATGAGCGAAACGACGCCCTAGCGCGATAACGAACTGGCTTTTTCCTGATCCGGGCAATCCCGTCACGGTGACAACAGACGTCCCGGCACGGATTTTGTAAAAGATATCATTCAACTCCGTCGTTCGGCCTTCAAAGTTGAACACAAGCGAAGGTAGCGGCTTTGGTTGCAATTCGTCTCGTTTTTGGCGAGGACGATGAAAGACATCCGAAATCTTTCTTGCCAACGCATCGATGTCGTCCACGCCCACCAGACTCCCGTCGACGTCGACGCTTTTCAGTAAGGGCATTCGTTCTCGAAACGTTTCCACGCTCACGCCGTGAAGCAATGGAAAGATAGAGATCGGCATTTTGTAGACGGCGCCGATAAGACGCTTCAAATCGGGTTCGGGACGCTCGAGGAGCGATTCGCTCACGACGAGAAGCGCTCCGTAGACGATTTCGCCGCGAAGCGCTTCTTCTAGCTTTGTGTACATGTCTTCACCCCACTCAATCGACTCCTCGTCGTAGAACACTTTTAGTTTTTCCGTTTCAAGTCGATTGTAGAGCGGTTTGGCGAAGTCCTTCTCAGCAGGATGGGCGATGAGAAGCAGATCGTTCTTTTCTGTAAAGAAAGAGAGCATTAGAGCGTTTTTCTGTTCGATCGGCCTCCCTTTCTGTGCGTACCGGGCGAAGACATGGGACCGGGCGAAGACATGGGACCGGGCGAAGACATGGGAAAGTGTATGTCACGTGGTTGTTTTTCACGAGGCCTTATTGAATAATACGCCATTTATTCGCCAATATTTAATTTTTCAAAAAGTCGCGCTAGAATAATTCAATAAAATGAGCAAAAGATTTGAATGACCATAAGCATTTAGGCCAAGTCCTGTGACAGCATTGAGGAGCTAGATGAGGCCCGTGGTCGGCGGAACTCCCAAAAGTCCGACTCATCGCCACTGCCGTCAGGTTCCCCCTTGAGCCTACATATAAGACTCGGCGATTCAGGAGACGTTCCGGCGAGGTCAACAGACAAACTGTCGCCCTCTAGTGACTGCTTGCTCACTTTCCTCAATGAGTCGCTAACTGCCTTGGATAGCTTCACTGGCGACGGGTAGATCAACGTGCTCAGTATGGCCGAATTCAACGAACGTCGCTTGCCGAGGCCGGGGGGAAGGGAATGAGCGCGAAGGGGTAACGGCTTGAAAGACTTCCTCCGAGACACCTGACTGAAGGATCGGGTCACGCAACGGTTATCGTGAGTAAAGCTGTTTCTTCGCAGTAAAACAGAAAGACAACCGGTAAAGCGCGTCTCGACGTCGACTCTCTGAAAGGCGACGCGAACCGAAGCAATAGTTTGGCACATTTTCAGAAATGCGCGCTTATCACGATTAGTCACAAAGTTGACCATTGATGTAACTTTTGTTGCATTTCTCGAGTCGAGTTCGGCTTTCAATTCGCAGCACTGAAAACGGTAACTTACCGAATTCTCGATGGATTTTTTTCCAAGCCGCAAAGCCTGAAGAACGCTAAGGTAAGCGAGACAGTCTATCTTAAGCTCGGAATCATCAACAGCATCAATGGTGAGATTTCCGCACCAATCCAAAGCTCTTCTCAGATGCTCTTCGGACTGTTGCAGTGCTTCCTTCGCTTCTTTCTGGCGACTCTTTTCCTCGTTGATGCCAAGTCTGAACAAGATCTTCCCGGCGCCCAGAGGGGCGAGAAGTCGAAGAGGATGACCGTCAGTCAGACGCTCAACTTCGCTTTCTACGTTGTCCAGCGTCGTGACCGCCTCCCTCTGTACGTCCTGATCGTTGGGAAAGGCGCAAGCGTTTGCAATGCACTGTTGATACTGTGTCGTCGCCAATGACAATCGATCGCAAGACAAGTCGACCTGCATCTTTTGCACACGACTGTACGTCCTCGAGCTTTCTCTGTACTTCTCCATTTCAAACTGGCATCGAGCCGTTTGCAACAATATAGCACATGTCTCCGGATGAAAGCCACGATCATCGCCTTGAGCAACTGAGCAGAATTCCATCGCCTCCTGGTAGACTAAAACGGCCGTTTTGAAGTCGCCAACCTCTTCGGCGGCATTCCCATACGCAACCAAAGCAGCCGACTTTAGCAGGGGATCCGCAGATAGCTCGTTCTTGGAATGATCATAAATAACTTTTTGAATCAACTCAAAAGCACCCTTGCCTGCAGAGTCAGAGAGGAGAATCTGAACCTCAGTTATGCGACAATGAATCAACAGAAGGGTATCGTTGGCGGCAGCGGCACAATTCTCCTCGGCTAGTCGCAATAGCCGCATCGCTTCATCTGTATCCGGTTGAAAGGTATCCAATATTGCTTCAATGGCAAACAATTGCAGTCGTGAACAGGGACCCTGATCTCCGGCACTTTCAGCAGACTGAGCGCACGATCTCAAAAACGTTCCTCGAGCGTCCGGAGACAGGGTGGCGCGAAAGAGCGACACCGTGTCAAGAGCGAGTCGCACGTACATCATGCGCAACGTCGACACTTGGGGCAGACCGTTGAACTTGAAGAGCAATTGAACAAAATTCTCTCGATTCTGCTGAAACAATCGCACGGCTCGTTTCGCTTCCTTTTCGTAAATGCCGGCAATCTTTCGAAGATGAAAGCAATAGAAGCGACAAAAACGAATGAGCGCGGCGTCGTAAATTGTCGCGGAAGTGCTCGCCGTTTCTCGGCATCGTTCCTTGAGAAACTTTCGTACAAGGCTGTGCAACTTGAAACGGCGTTGCGGCTGTTGGTCGCACTGGAGCAGACTTCGCCTCTCTAACGGCAGCAAAATCTTATCTTTAACCTCACTCCGCCCCATGCCCAGTATCTCCGCAGCTTCGTCGTCGGTGAACGAAGATTGGAACAACGAGAGGCACGTTAGCCACTGCTGGAGGTCTTCGCCTAAGGATTGATATGCCGTCTCAAAGCAAGCCGTCACTTTGCTCTCAGCAGGAAAATTGAGATTATCAGCATAGTAATCCAGCTTCTTTAAAAAATGTGCGTCAGACGCTTGAAGGTGTTCTAGGAGATCGTCAGGCGTGTAAACCGTTCGAAGAACGGCGCCAATTATCTGTATAGCGATGGGCATACAGCCGCAGAGGCGAACAAGCCGATTCGCTTGCTTTTTGTCACACGATGAGCAGAGTTGGATGAGAACGCTGCAAGCTGAAGACTGGGTGAGCGGATTGAGCAAAATTTCTTGTCTACTGTTGTAGCGCTGACATGACGTCGTCAGCACTCGAAAAGCGGAACGAAGAACGTTGAGTAGACTGTGAAATTGGTTTGGTTTATTCTTCAATATCTTGTCGCAGCCGTCCAGAATGAGAACGGCGTCTTGAAACGCTCTTTGCTTCGTCGCCGACACGAGCTCTTTGAACTCGTGACCCAGCTGAGCCCGTCGATCAAGCGCCTCCAGTATGGCACTAGCATACTGGTCCTGACTTTGATAATCAGTCACGCTGACGTAGAACACTCGGCGGCGCGGGTGGGCTTCATTGTCACCTAATCGTAGCCCAGCGGCCGCAGCAAGCGCGCTTTTTCCAACGCCAGGAGGTCCGCTAATAGCCACCGTCTCTGCGCCGCCGTTCACGTATTTGACGATCAGTTCCATCTCACGGTTGCGACCATCAAAGCCGGGTGGAAGACCCGGAAGCTGACGGAATGATTCACATCGTGCGGAAGTGATCACCTCCTTGCCATCTGAAGTAGAAGATCATATTATTGAGCAGAAGAGGTCACATAGAGCTTTTTTATAGCCAGCTCTCTGTAAAGTATGATACGCGCCGTGTTCGCCAAAGGGATCATGGTAGAGTGACGTCATTCGTTTTCCCTAATAGCGCATAGCGACATTGGGCTCAGTTTATATAGGCCTCCCTAAAGCTCTCTAAGTGATCCCTCTGGCGAACGCCATGCAAGTGATAAAACAACCAATCAGTACATTAAATTTGATGTAAATTGTACATCAATGTCTACTGCATTGGCTGCGCTTACTTTGCAAATATCGAGCAACGTCCTCTGCCAACGCCTCCACGTCGTGTCGTGAAGCGCTGAGCGCTTGCCTCTGAGCGAGAAGACACTGCTTCTCCCCGAATTCTTTTGCCGTGATACTGTCCAGCAGTATCGGCAGAATCTTCGACGAGCGCTCGCGTGCGACGCCAATCACGTCGCGGGCGAAGGCGGTATCGGCGAGAAAGTCGCCGCTAACCAGAATCAGTACCTTATTCGATCGATCGGCGGCGTTCGTCTGCTCGTCGAAGATCGAACTACCCCAGGGAATAGATTTCTCGTCGTAGAAAACTTCCAGGCCATGCTCTTCGTGCAGGAGAGTGTGAACAGCCGTGGCGAGTGCTTCATCTTCGGCATGCGCCACCAGCAACACTGCGCGCGACAAATAACAACGGATGAGGTTTGTCTAGTACGCATTGTGGAACTCGCGACACCTCTATTCGCCATAGTTGTCACACCACCGCAGTCTCCTTATCATCGCGCTGCGACTACTGCACACGACTACTGTACCCAGAGAGCCACCCAGAGATGTAGTACCCTGGGCGGAGGTCGGGGAAAATTCGTTGATTGCGCACGCTCAATACGTCATGGTTTGTTTACAGAAGGCTCTGGTGAGCATGAGGTCATCGAGGGGGGGATGGATTTTCGTCATTTTCCTTCGCTAAGCAAGCAAGATGATCTCACGACGGACACCCAGGTATAAATCGTTTCGACGGTGTTTCGAATCGATACGGCGAATGTAGGCCAACGCATTAGGCTCAAACCATACTAGATATCTATGCTCAAACCTCGAACACACCTAATAAAGGGTCCTGGTTCGGCCAAAGGACCTAGCCTCGGACCAGACCCTCTCAATGCCGTTGTACAAGAAACGGCGTTGAGAGGTCCGGTCCGAGGCTATCAGTGAGTCTCGATATCTCTCGTATCTATGATTGTACTAACCATAGATCGATTGTCATTTGACCGAAGTCCCGGGTCAGTTGCAGAGAGACGAGCAAAGGGTCGGCGGCTCCTAGCTGAACACTGACTCTTGGCAACACCAGAGCGACAGACGCTACAGATGCTTGTATATATAGTCACTTCCGCGAACGGCAGCAGTCATCTTACCAAACAGACATAGATAGTTCAATTTCACCTGCTGTGCCTGTCTAATGAGCCACCATTCATCCCCGAGCGTTGCCCTGCCATCCCACACAGAGCAGCACTATAAAAGCCCAGGCACTCCGTATCAACGTTACTCTACCACTGAAGAGCGTGACAGAGTGTGCGAGGAACGATGAAACTTGCTCTCAGTGTCGCTCTTCTCGTCATTGGGCTCAGCTTCGCTTCGGCGACCAATCAACCCAATCGCCCAGCGGCTGTATGTCGCGGCGCCAGTCCCCTGTTGCAGCCCTATTCGACCTCGTGGCTGACATGCTCGACCTACAAAAAATGCCCAGGGAATGCGTGGTGCGATTTCAGCCAGGGCCGATCGAGGCCAGGCGTCTGCTGTCCAGGTAAAGAAAACCCTCGCGTCGCACGTACGCGTACATGCTTTGACGGTGGAATTGACTCCAGGGTGCAAACTTCCGAGTGGAAGAATCATCCCCGTCGGCGAGTCGTACAAGAAGTCTGACTGCTCCAACTGCCAGTGCGTTTGGGATGACAGTGAGAAGGAAGCCAGGCTTGTCTGCGCTCAAGTTCTGTGCGCCAAGCCCTCGTGCCCGTACCCGCAAAAAGTCCGTGGCCAGTGCTGCCCCGTTTGCCCACGACGTAGGGAGACAATAGTCGAAATAGAAATTCTGGAGTACGATGACGTTTCTCTATAGCCTGTGCCACGTCTCCGTGCAGAAACGGAGGCACTTGCGTTCCGGATGGAAATAATTTCAAGTGCCAGTGCAAACCTGGTTACGAAGGCCGCGTCTGTCAGATCAGTGAGCGAGCTAATTAATTGCGTAATTGATTCACCTAAACAAATTCTCCTAATTGCGATCCAGACAGCAACGACTGCAGTCCCAATCCGTGCCAAAATGCCGGCATCTGCGTTGATCGGGTCAACGATTTCGAGTGCAGATGTCGCAAAGGATTCGAGGGAAAGCGCTGCGAAATAAGTACAGAAAAAGAGAAGGCGTCTTTATCACTCGCTCACCGTACGCGTTTCTATAGACACGAACGACTGTCGTCCTGATTCTTGCCAGAACGGTGGTGAATGTATTGACTTGGTCGCCGGTTTTCGATGCAATTGCGAGGCTGGTTTCGCGGGCAAACGGTGCGAAATCAGTAAGAAGACTCTTCTACGTCATCAGGCGCTCCTTTCAATTAAAGTCTCGCGCTTTTTTGTAGACATCAATGACTGCAGTCCCAATCCGTGCAGAAACGGTGGACGTTGCTCGGATCTCGTCAACGATTTCAGGTGTGCCTGTCGCCCTGGATTCGAAGGAAAACGCTGCGAAATCAGTACGTAGAACTCTGATAATCAAAGCTTAAATTCACTAAGAAATCGATTTTAGATATTGATGAGTGCGAGTCCGACCCGTGCCAGAACGGTGGCCAATGCATCGATTTGATCAATGGGTTCAGGTGCCAATGCGAAGACGGTTTTGCTGGCCGAAGATGCGAAATAAGTACGCAAAGAGACTAATTAGGTAGACGCGTCTTCTAAATCCGCTCTAAATTTTCAAGACATCAATGATTGCCATCCCAATCCGTGCCGCAACGGAGCTCAGTGCGTCGATTTAGTCGATGACTTCCAGTGCAGGTGCCGACCGGGATTCGCTGGAAAGCGTTGCGAGAAAAGTGAGTGCATTATTTGGTTTGTATACCGACGGTTTTATTTCATTATCTTGTCTCCAGACATTAACGATTGCCAGCGGGATTCGTGCAAAAACAACGGCAGGTGCATTGACTTGATCAACGATTTCCGATGTGTTTGCGTCAAAGGCTTTTCCGGAAAACGCTGCGAGATTCGTAAGAATCTGAACTCAATCCTACAGAACGACTAATGAAGTTGATATTTTTTTAGCGCCCAATCCCTGCCGACGTAACCCGTGCAGAAATGGTGGCACGTGTGTCAACAACAATGGCAGAGCGAAATGCGTATGCAAACCTGGATTCACCGGTACCTATTGCGAAAAACGTGTCAGTAAGTGCTCTTCATCTGGGTCAACTCACGCACCCTGAGTTGCATTCTGTTTGTGCTCGCAGATCCCTGCTTTCCGAACAACCCCTGCAAGAACGGAGCCCGATGTTACAGTGTCCTTGGCCAGGCCAAATGTCAATGCCAACGCGGCTTCAGTGGACGATATTGCGAGATCAGAAGTACACTGATTGCCTATTTAGGTTTTGACGCTAAAGGCTGGATTTTCTTTAGACCCATGCTGGCCAAACCCTTGCAAGAACTGGGGCCGTTGCCAAGTGTCCGGAAACAATGCTCAGTGTATCTGCAAATCTGGTTTCACCGGTACCTATTGCGAAAAACGTGTCAGTAAGTGCTCTTTATCTGGTGTCAACTCACGCACCCTGAGTTGCATTCTGTTTGTGCTCGCAGATCCCTGCTTTCCAAACAACCCCTGCAAGAACGGAGCCCGATGTTACAGTGTCCTTGGCCAGGCCAAATGTCAATGCCAACGCGGCTTTAGTGGACGATATTGCGAGATCAGAAGTACACCGATTGCCTATTTAGGTTTTGACGCTAAAGGCTGGATTTTCTTTAGACCCATGCTGGCCAAACCCTTGCAAGAACTGGGGCCGTTGCCAAGTGTCCGGAAACAATGCTCAGTGTATCTGCAAATCTGGTTTCACCGGCCGGTTCTGCGAGAAAAAGAGTAAGCGGTTTGATCAAAGCAGTTTCGTTCACGGAACTAAATGCTTTTGTTTCTCCTCCCAGTCGTGAATCCGTGTTCTTCGAGACCGTGCAAAAACTGGGGCTCGTGCTACAACGACAACGGTCAGGCCAAGTGCCGATGCAGATCTGGTTACACCGGTCGGTGGTGCGAGATAAGGAGTAAGCGATTTGTGGCAGTTCTGTCAGTCGAATGCAATTCTGTCTCTTTTCTCAGTTGTGAATCCGTGTTCGTCGAAGCCCTGCAAAAACTGGGGTACGTGCTACAGCCAAAATGGTCAAGCCAAATGCCGATGCAGTTCTGGTTTCACTGGTCAATGGTGTGAAAAGAGGAGTGAGTCTAAAACATTAGTCTGTTATGACGGCATTCATTTATTAATTTATTTATTAGTTGTGAATCCGTGTTCCCCGAATCCCTGCAAAAACTGGGGCAAGTGCATCAATGACGGGGGCCGAGCCAAGTGCCAATGTAAACGTGGCTTTACTGGATGGCGTTGTGAGAAGAAGGTCTATTGAGCTTACCTTCAAGTCTGCCTGACAAATCCTTTTGTTAGCGTTGATTTTCTTTTGTCCTCTCTGTCTCTGTTCTCTTTTTCCTTTCTCCAAAAAGCCGTTATGTGAGCGAATCGGTCAGACTAGATTCACATTGCTTTCAACAAATTCGTCGTCAAGAGAGCTCCCCTCCCCTCAGCTCAGGGCATTTCATCAGCATAGATTCTACTCGTCTGAACGTGCAAGACCAGGCGAACAAGCTAACATTTTTTAGGCCATTTGTTGCCTCGTGTCTAGCCCGCTTTCCCGTATATCAGGAAATGGAGCCTCGTTGGGACAAAAACATTCGCCCCCGTCTTAGTTTCCTTCGAAAGAAGTTGTCGGCTAAGGCATTAATGTTCGACCTCTACTCTAAAAAGCTAATCACAGCAGAGGAGCTCGAAGAACTCCAAGCCAAAAAAAGTGACTCTGATGCAACAAGCGCGCTGCTGGTGTCGATACTCCCGAAGAAAGGTCCCGGAACGTACGACAAATTCGTTTCCGTTCTCGCTACCGCTTGCGACGGCCATTGGAAATGTATCGCAGACGAACTAAAGCAAAGGCAAGTCTCGCGGGCCTGCTTAGCATAAGCAGCAACAGCACTGAAACTTTGTTTAGTTCGAACGAAGGGCCGTGCAATAAGACTAATATCCGCCAAGCCGAAGGTGTGGCTCCGGGACCAGATAGTGAAAGTGAAACAGAAATAGAAATTTATTTAGTTTCGGTTTTGGAGCGAAAGTATGCGTATAAAGCGCAAGCACCGTTCAGAGCGAAGCTTTTAGATTCAACGTCAGTGCACTGAAAAAGAGGAGCGCCTTATTAGAAATTTTTTTATAGGGAATTCTCATTTGACAAGAATGACTGGGTCATTATTGAAGAGGACTTTAACAATGGTTTATGCACTGGGCTTGTGAATGGAAAGAAGAAAGGCTTCTTTCCACTCTCAGTCTTGTCTGGTACTGTAAATACTAGTAGTGTATGTCATTCAAATAGATCTAATATATTTCAATCAAGATTCTGACACCTCTGCAATTTTGTGTGGTAGCGAACAGCCTCAGCCGGCACCCAAGTAAAGAAATGTTCAGCTTATAATTTTTTGTTCACTGTAATTTGTGCAGATCGAGTGGCAAAAAGTATGTCCAGTTTTATGCCTTTCTGCATTTTGACTGGAACTTCGATGTTGCCGAGGATTCAGTTTACATTCATTTTGCTCAAAATTACGTAAACCATACTAGGAGTGAGTCGCCTGTTGACTCCACAATTCAAATGGAAGTGAAGAAAAAGATGTATGCGAACTTTAGTTGAGAAGCGTTTATATGTATCTCTTGATCCTGTGCATATATCTATAGCGTTACCGACAATGGCAACGTTTTTCTGCTGGAAAGTGAAGTTCTCAGGCTATCTATTCGGTCTGATTGCATTGAGTACAAATACGCAGTCATCAGAGGAAGCACGACTAAAAACGAGCATTTGGAGTCTCCCGACACTAAAAAGGCGACGCGCGTCTTGTCAATCGGCTCGGAACTCACCGAACGCGGTATGAAATGTTTACCGGCAGTCACACTCTACCGAGACGTATTCAATTCGTAGATTTCATTATGAAATGCGACGGCATCGTCCGCAATACTCCTAATAAACGCGTCTTAGGAGAAGTTGCAGAGAAATGTGTCCGAGTCATGCTTCCCAAATGGCGTCCTTTCTCTGACAACGAGGCCTGTGTACCGATGCTTGCCAGCGAGGCCATTAAATCTCTCCGCAACGTCATCAACTGCCTGGTTTATGTCTTTGTGACAAAAGCTGGCGCTGCGGCGGGATGCCGCCGCGTTTTGGCAAATAAATCATTGGAGGAGAAAAAGGTAAACTGACCGAATAAAGCTAGACTACTCATCTTGCGATTTTCTCATCCGTAGCTATTGTTCCGTGTGCTTAGAGGAATAGTGAAAGATGGAGCCCGTGAGGACGTGATAGCGGCTGTGGGCGTTGCTCTGGTACTAGACTCTGTTGGCTCTGACGGTTTCACTGTGGCTGATTTTGAATCACTGGCATTGGCTTTGTCGCTGCAGTCGGATTTTCAGAGACGCGTTTGTCCACCTTTAGAAGAAATTGCGAAGCATTTTCCAGAAGAGAAATGGTTTGTATACCGAGTAGCATATTAGAGTTTTAAACAATGTCTAATTAGTGTTATTTTATCCGCTGTTCGGTCGGTGTGTACGACACTTTGCAAATGTTCTTCATTAGCTAATTGGCTCTTGGCAATGCCTATAATTCACTTCCTGTCAGATCGTGTGAAACCATTTGAAGTGCCTTCTGTCACGGTGAACAGATCAGAAGAAAGCTGGTGGAGTTTAGATAGCATCGCGGAAGCTGTCGGCTCATTTAGAAAAAAGAAGAATATAGCACAGTACGTTTGTTCCAAAGTTTGTAGAAATTTACAGCAACACCTTTTTTCTGCAGATCTGTGCTTGCTTTGAGAGATCAGTTAAAACCTTTGATTCAATTGGATCGGTTGCTTATGAGAGTCATTTTCTTTATCATAGATATAAAGGACTTTGACGATTGGACAGATTGTGCACTGCCACTTGAAATCCTTGCAGCACTTGCACAAAAAAAGTTTGAACCTGGTGACATCAAGACCGTTGAGGCAGTTGAGGCAAGTGTAGCTATAACTACTCATTTGTCTGGTTACAGTAGCGTGTATTTCTACGTACAGAAAATTCTTAAAAAAGTGACGCTTCTTGATTCAAAGGCTATCTCTAATTTAAAGACTCGCGTGTAATTTTTGATTTGGCGCCTTCTTGTACAATAGTGCCAGCCAAATTTTTGTTTTTCAGGTCTAGTGAAGCTCAACTCAAACAACAAACGGGCTCAAATTACGACATTGCATTGGAGCTTCTGCGGTGTCTTTGTGATTGTGATTGTGACGTCAAGTCCGTCGGAAATGCTGTATGCCCTGTGCTGAATCTACTGTTTGCTGGACTCCATCATGAAGAAAACACCGATGTTATGGAGCAAGTGACGACAAAGGCGTCCAAAGCAGTGGCTGAATGGATCGAATCTACGCCGTCAAATACTTGTCGAGAATCCCCCCGTCTCTGCCTTCGGACGTGGAGTAGAATTCTTGAGACATCCGTACCAAACGACGACTTGGCTTCCAGATGGATAGACACTCTTGTGCAAAAAATGAAAACTAATTTGAAAACTAATTTAAAGGCCATTCAGGTAGGTACTGGGATTTCTTTTGACTGTTTGTGTGTGTTTTTTAATTAATGACTCTTTTAAGGGCTTAAAACGTACTAACGTCATTCTTACTTTCTTTGACCTGAACGATGAAGAAATTCACACTGAAGTGAAGGATGCTGTTGAAAGCATTATAGCGGATGATGTAGAGCCACTTATTGTGAGTCATTTAGATAAAATCTGTTCATTCTTATATTTATATATGGTATGTACAGGAAAAAGGTGTAGAGCCAGCATTGAGAAGGCTTCACAGAACGATTTCTTCCAAATTAAATTTTGACGACTTTACATATCAATTTGTCTTAATGCTTTTTAAGAGAAGTTCAAAGGCACCAGACCAAAACGATTCAATTAACACTGATGCGTGGCTGGCAAGCGTATTAGAATGGCCGCCCTGTCAGTACGCTTATTCAAATTCCGGTGTGAGCCTTTGTATATCAGTTGTACTGTGCTGTGCAGTGTTATTGTTTTTAGAGAGATTTGATAAGGAGTTGTCCTTTTTTATCCAGAAGACGGACTGCATCATACGTGAGGTCCTTGACAACATTGGCGGTGGTGTAACAATACGACAGCTTGGTCTTTTGATGAAAAATAAAGAGACATTCAGATGTCTCTGTGAGTGCTTTAGACAAAGGGATTCAAAAAAAGATCAATTAGTTACCGACGGGATGAAGAATCTGGTGGACCACAGATTTCCTGAATTTGAAACATTTGAGCAGAAAAGAAGCCTTGTAACGGAGTTGCTTCAACTATGTCGTCAACTTGTGAATGGTAATGGCTCTTTAGTTAATCACCAAATGCAGCTTAGGTGTATTTTATTTTTTACAGTTTCTGTCGAAAAGATTGAACGCAAGGTGGAAAAAGCAGGGAAAAGATTCGTTAATGAACTTAAGGGCACAACAGACACGTCGCCATTAGAAGGTGTCAGGCACTGTCCTGGTATGAAGGTCATTCAGCGTTACTCAAATATGCTTGAGAATTTAAAGTCGAGTGATGTTTTTAAGCGCCTCTGGCAGAAGTGCGAAAATGAAATGCACCCTTCGGCATCGTTTACCTCGTGGAAAGATTTTTGCAAGTTCATGGACTCTGTGCTTGAATGTTGGATATCTTTCTGTCACAACATTAGAGATGCAACGGCTACTTTGTCTCAGATTAGATACTGTTTTGGCAGTCTACCGAACAGTGAATTAGAAAAAGAACTGAAAATCATACAAAAGCAGCTTTCTTCCGTTGAATGCATCGATGAATCAGAGTTTTGGACGAAAGAAAGAAAAGAGCAACTGATTGCGTTCAGAAAATTTTCTAAAATATGCGAAGCGGCTAAACTTTTGGAAATGGCTATTGGTGTGCTTAAAATTGAACGGAAAAATGAACTGGTACTTCTTATTGAGGTTCGTAAGTTCTAATTTTGAAACATGAGATTACGTTGTTTTCTTGCAGGATATTGAGAAGCAACCATTATCAGCTATAAATGAGATTTTGACTAACGTTCAGGCTGTACTTGAGCAAAAAATTGTCTTTTTACAACAGCATTAGTGACTGTGAAGACTGGATTAGTAAGGAGGGCGACAGAGGGACATATCTCTAGCCGGTGCACTGATTTTATTTATGTGCAGGGCAGTTATTTTTGCGTAGCCTTCTTCGTTGTTGGAGTACAAATATCAAAGCTGGCTGCAGAACGTAAGACGGCTAAGCACTTATCACTTACCCAACTAGTAACTGTTTACTGTAATTTTATTTTACTTTTGTATTGTTTTATTCTTTTTATACTGGCTAAAGTGTCTCCCGTCGTTCTTCGCCTGTGTCACGTGGTGCTAGGGGGCGGGCGGTCTTCAGATGCAAGCAGGTGCAAGCGCGTGCAAGCATTAGCAAGGATTGTAGAGGGAAGCAAGGTATTGAGATCGTGATCAGTGCAAGCAACTTGAAGGTATTGAGATCGTGATCTTCTGCCTTATCGGTGCACGGCGGCCCGCTCGCCCCAGCCCTGCTGAGTCGCCGCCGACTCTGTTTTCGCTGGATTTACGAACTTTCGTAGATTTGAACACCACGCGTGGCCAGGCGCGCGTAATACGACTTCGCTTTTTAGCCCTTCTAAAAATCGGACGTCATCGCGTAGATTCGCGAAGAGCACATGACCAGACGCGCGTGGACACGCGTAGGCGTAAATTACGATTTCGCTTTTTAGCCGTTCTACGAATGGCTTCGTGCGCTTCGTTGTTCGACTGCACGGTTTCGGGTTGGTTGGGGCGTGTTGCGCGAAAGGTCGCGAAAAGCGTCCACTCCCGCGCGTTTAAGCTGCGTAAAGCGAGCGCTTCCCACGCAGCCCACGCACCTTAATTAACGCGCAGAAATTGGACTAGCGTACTTTACCAGCCAGTTAATTTTCTGCTTTTTTGGCAGTAAGATGAACGGATTTGCGCATGATAAGGGAAAGGTCTGTCCTCTGTGGACGATGAAGGCCGAAGATTTCTACTCTTCGAATGGGCATGGCAAAGTTACTATCATTGAATGCGATTCTCCTGGTTTAGTCATATCAGAAGAAGACGGATTATCCTACCTACCCGATCTGAAATTCGAGTTTTTTGGCAACCACATTTATGTTTCAGATATGAGCGGTGAGTGTTCTTGTCGTCACCATGTGTTCATTGGTGTAATTAATCAATTTCATCCAGGCTGTGTTCATGCTTGTGTAACTGCCGAGATTGGGCACCAACTTAAGCTTCAGTGCTCTCGAGCCGGCGGTTATGTTTTTACAGAGCATCGAAGGCGAGAAGCGGCAACTCAGTTGCAACCAGATGTCTCATTTTCTCCGCGTCAACCGAAGCCTGTCCGTCCAATTTTCTTCGTCGAAGTGGCGGTCAGCCAGTCAACAGAAGCTGTCTTGAGAAAGGCAGAGGCATATTTCGAGTGGCCGGCAACTCAAGCCGTGCTGGTGATTGATGTCGGAACGTACATCAAAGGAAGGAGCAGCACGCTACAGAAGCTAGACGCGTACGTGGTCACAGGCCCAAGTCACGCCACCGATCACCGGCCCACATCGTTTCTTCAGCCTCGAGATTTCAATCTACCTCTTCCTCTGGAGTTCGCTTCGTCTCAGCAGCTATCTTTGGACTTGAATGAGATCAGACTGTTTGTCTTTGATGCTATAGATATAGATGATGAATGAGAATTGAATATGATACTGGTGTTAAATATGATAGTTTTTGTAGTTTGTGTTAATTAATGGAGCCGACCACCGCAGTTGTACGGGTGGAGCCCGTATAACGAAGGAGGGAGGCTCTCTCAAACGTGATCTTAGGGCCGGAAGTGTCTGTCTGTATGTATGTATGTACGTCTGTTCGGTACAGTATTGTGACGTGACATAGGAAAAACCCTTACTTTGTAAAGCGCATGCGTGAAATGGGGCCCAAAACGGTGACCCGAAAAAGGCGATTTACGGTGCGAATAAAGCGTTTTTTCTTTCAGAAACGAAAAAAATGCTTAGAAACCCTTATTTCCAATTGATCTGTGCTATTTTCCGTGTTATAAATGCGCTGAGAAACCGAAACGACAGTTTTGATTGTCACGCTCTGACGTCACAATCAAAAGTATCCAGTCACATGTACAGTATATGGGTGGGTATGTACGCGTGTACGGGTAACAGGAAATATGACCCGTACACATGCATAGGTCCTCCTCAAATATACAGAGCACATTATCAAATACAGTACAGTGCGTGCCAGCAGCTCGTGCCAGCATAAATGGCCAAACGGGACTTTTAGTAGCGCGCGAGGAATTCAGAGCGTAGTTTACATTTGGCGTAGTTTTGACGTTTGATCGTCACATCAAGGATTTCCAATGAAGTCTAGCATTTCTATTTACGTCTATTTTGTAAGAAAACGGTTTTGATTTCACCGCAGACAACGTTTCTATACGTTTTGCTAAGAACACAGAAAAGTTCGTTTTTTTCCAGTTTCAAACAACATATGACGGCTTTCATAAACTCGTCTGTCACTTTATACCATTTTCTAAAACTTCATTATCTTTGATTTTCAATACAGTAATTCGGTGGAAAGAAACGGATGTCACGTGACGTAAATAGAAATGCATTTTTTTCCGTTAGGGATCAAGTTAGAAAGAAACTCACTCTATAAATGGCTTCTCACGTGCATTGTTTAGAAATTTATTATCGGCGAATTTGAAAATGTTCTTTCCTTTACAAAATTTGCTATTTCAGAAACTTTTTTATTCGCGCGCTAAACTTGCAAAAAATTTAAATCTTTGGGAGTACGTCCCACAAAAATCAAACTGACATCCCTGTTTAAAATAGGCATTAGAGTGATTTTCGTTGACACACAGTGACACTGTATGTCTTGCAGCGAGTGATCTACAGTGATCTTAGCGCGCGTTTTGTGGCCATTTATGCTGGCACGCACTGTACTGTACGTCAGAAAAGCGCCTAATTAGGAAAACACAGCAATCATGCAAGTACTGTATTTACAGTATGTAGGTAGGACTGAGCTGTACTAGTAGTAGCTAACGGCTGTAATGACAACGTGAATATGTGACAGCATAAAAACTATGACGTCACACTATGTTATGCACTCGCGTACGGTAAGCGGTGGGAGGCTCTGCATGATGGCAACACGGTGAACACCGGGCCATCATTCTCTAGTTAATATTGGAGCCGACCACCACAGTTGTACGGGTGGAGCCCGTATAACGACGGAGGGAGGCTCTTTCAAACGTGATCTTAGGGCCGGAAGTGTCTGTATGTATGTCTGTCTGTCTGTCTGTCTGTCTGTCTGTTCGTCACGCTCGGCATTGTGACGTCACATAAGAAAAACCCTCACTTTGTAAAGCGCATGCGTGACATAGGGCCGAAAACGGTGACCCGAAAAAGGCGATTTACGGCGCGAATAAAGCGTTTTTTCTTTCAGAAACGAAAAAAATGCTTAGAAACCCTTATTTCCAATTGATCTGTGCTATTTTCCGTGTTATAAATGCGCTGAGAAACCGAAACGACAGTTTTGATTGTCACGCTCTGACGTCACAATCAAAAGTATCCAGTCACATGTACAGTATCTGGGTGGGTATGTACGCGTGTACGGGTAACAGGAAATATGACCCGTACACATGCATAGGTCCTCCTCGAATACAGAGCACATTATCAAATAGCAGGGCGGACTTTCGATGCGCATGTGCGGATTATGACCAATGACGTAGCCGGAAATAACGTGTTTCGACAAAAGGGGCTGGGCCAAGGTGGGGAAGCACGGGCCAAGCCCAAGACCTACACCGATCGAAAGACCAATTAGTGGCCTTCAAATTTAATCTTCACGTAAAAAAAATTGAGAGGGACGTGTTTCGAGAAAAACGCGTTTGAAGTTGAGGACCCGATATCGCGATAATCTTATCTTGCTTATCTCGCCGTTTTATCGCCTCCGATCCATCGAAAATGCTACCATACACTGTGTAAAGTTGAACGTTTCAGTTCATATGGCGCGAATAGCTAGATTTCAACCGCTCGCCTCAGCTGATTTCGATCGATCGCGCGCGAAAACTCCGTTTCGTCTACCCGCGTTCTATTTCGCCGATATATGGCATCGAATCGCTTCGCGGAGTGCTATTTCGCCAAAGGCCATGTTACTCGAGCTCGTCGCGAAGCCGAAATAGCGTGTTTCGGGGACGTTTCCTCCTACGCAAAGAGATCTGCTAGAGAACGAGGTTTCGTCGATGACGTCGATCTTTGCCTTGGGCATTCGAGGCTATTGCTCGCTGAGAATAACCGATGCGCTGTCGTTTTCGACTCGGATCGGTGTTCCGGCACTCTGCGGCCTTGCGCGGAGCGTCTGCACGCTGTTCTTGACGATCTGAGCAACAGCGTATCCGCCTACGTGTGTAGGCGTCACCGAAACGACGTCGACTCCCTAAAGCGAGTAGTCGACCACCCTCTCTACGAGCCACCGCCTAAAAGACTCGCTGTCGCTCCGATCCAGCTCACTGTTCAGGTATTTCACCCCGCTCTTTGCCTAGAAAGCGCCGCTCCACACATCGCGTCTTCATGCAGCCCGTGCCTCTGTTCACCGGCACGCAAGGAAGAGAAACAGTGACGCGTCGTTCCTCAGACCTAGAAGAAGCACGAGAAGAGCTGAAAGAAGTGAAGGAAGAGCTGGCAGCTTGCCGTAGGCGTGTGCAAGCTCTTGAAGGCGTGAACAAGGCACTAGCAGCAAGACTGGAAAAATCTCGCACTGGTCCGTAACGGTGCTAATTAGCTACATTTAATGTGAGATAGCGATGCGTACTGTCTTTCCACGCAGATTTTCCGACGTTAGTAAAATCATTTCAAGCAGCTCTGTTCGATCATCACGTCCAAAATGTCGGAGAAAAGCTATATGACCCAGAGACCATGAAAGCCTTCTGCGAAAAGTGCTCACCTGGGCTATTCGATATTCTTGAAGATATTTTCACAAGCAGCTACTCCAGCAGTCTAAGTTATGATTGTAGAACACAATTGAGACGTCAACGTGTTGTAGGAGAACTGTACCGCTTAGCATACCTGAGCAATCAGGTAAAAATTATTGATGAATATTTAATATAATAATAAATACCTTTTAAAAGCAAATCACAACTTTCGTCAACGATGTTGGCTTGCACCTGTCTCTTTCCGGCTGCTCAGAAGCGGCCCTCGAATGTGGCCGAGCAGTTGGAATATGCGGTCATCCGAAGACAATCAGGCGATTTCGAAACGATCTATCACGAGACAATAAAACACAAGTATTAGTACTTACGCAATGCTACAGAAAATATGCCTCACTTGGCACCGCAGGTAAATGCTTTTATTGAGGATGCTCGAAGGAACAAACGTCTCTCTTTGCTGATTATTGACGATTTCCACACCATTCATACTATTCAAAGACCTACGTCATCTGAAACATCAACGGCAATTCACATGGCAACTTGCCTAATCGACGTGCACGATGCAATAGCAAGCCTTGCCCTTCCGCCAGCGTCCGTTCATTACTGGCCTTCAGCAGACGTCTGCAAGGGATCTGTCAACGTCGGGAGAGTCATCGATCTCTTAAACGAGTATTTTCCTTTTTATTGCAAAAGTACCTGGATGACAACGCTGCCAGCCGCCTTTAGCCATTTGGATTACAACGATCTAGAAAAAAGTTTAGTTGAGTTACGGTAAGAAAATTAAGCTTAGCTACAGTAACGCGCTGTGATGTGGCCATCTAGATGTTATACTAATCCGGACCAAAGGGACCGTGACCTTCTTCGAAGCAGTCGACTTGTTGACGAATTCCATCAAAGTCTAAAGTCATCAAGCGATTACAAAGTTACTATCGACAATGCTGTGAAGAGTACCCCAGCGCTAAAAAGGTAAATATTTTCTCTGCATTTGCTGCTGAATTGACATATTATCACAAGATATTTGGAAGAAAACGCTTTACCTTCTCTGGGAGACTATCCTACGTTCTATTTCCAAAAGAAACTTATTGCTCAAGTAAAGCGAGACATACCTACATACAACAGATAAATAAGAGACAATGACATTTTCTAGAATCCTGAAAACCGGACATACAATTCTCTCCTTCCAATTTTAGGACCTTTTCACATCTATCTAAATTCTGTAGAGAATTTATTTACACTGTATCATCCAATGTTTGAAGGTACACGCTAGCAGAACCAACACAGAATAAATACATGATTCAACTTCTCTAGGATTGTTTAAGAGTCTATTTGGTCAACGTAAAATTCTGCCAAAAAAACCAAGGCATGAGCGAATGACCACTCTAATTGCAGCTCTATTCGGCGGCTGGCTTCTAATTGGCGAAAAGATTTTCTCAATGTTCGGAACGTGCAAGGATTTCGAGTTCCTTGTCTTTCGGTACCTGCTGGATGAGCTAATCCCTCTTATCTTTTTCTTTTACTCAACTATACATCGAGGCAGCCAATATCAGCTATGGCAAAGTTCAATGATACGGCTTGCCATCATGTTTATAGTTCAACAGCGCCACAATTACGATAAAGCAATGCTTTCAAGCATTAGTGACTGTCTGCATTACGAAACAGTGATACCACAGTGGCAATCGACCTTCTCTTCCAATATCAATGTTTTTAGTGAAAAAAAGATCGAAGTTTTTCACTCGTTATTGCGCGCGCAATGCCCATCTTGGTCAAGTGCAGACCAAATTGTTGAATTTGCACACGTTCTGAGCGCAAGGCGATTTGATGCCGCGTTTGCAACCCATTTTTTAATCGACGGGGGGAGAAAAGGCTCAAAGCAGAAAATCTCTCAGCTGGCAGGAAAAGCAGCTGAACACATTGCAACAAAATTTAGAAATATATACAAAAACTGCGGAAAGTCAAAAGAACTACAAACTAAACGAAAGAGAAGGTCCTTTCAACTAAATACGTTAGCCTGCACCTTGGACCAGAGGTCATTTCCTCTTGGGTTTTCTACTCCAAAACCCCCATCGCAAGATCTGTTATGCGATTTAGAAAAATGTGTTGATGAAAGCGATACTGCAATACTTCTAAGCTGCGGACACTCATTTCACGCTAACTGCCTACCTACTACCACCCGATGCCACTACTGCGAGCCATTTCTACTAGACACTGTAAAGAACCTGACAGGAAAATTTAACAAGAGCCTTCAGACCCATACAGCGGACGATACTGAAGAAGAAGCTCCTCCATCTGAAGACCCTGATATTGATAATAGCGTTGAAGAAGATGACTACTACTCAACTAGCGAATTTATTCAGCACCTAATGACGGATTTACAGGCGTTGCCTGTGTCAGCAACAAGACCTAAATTTAGGTCTGCCATTCACCGAGATCGACAACTGGATCACGACTATATCTAACTTACATATAATATGAACGCTATATTTCTGATGAGAAGTGCAAAAAGTGGTATTATCTAATAAAGAGAGCTCACCTCGACTGCCATCTTCATCGCTCGAGAAAAGTCGATTGTATTGTTACTTCGATATCTTTATCTCAGCCTCGTTGTGTTCTTAAGAAACCAAAAAGCGTTAGGAAACTAATTTCGAGCCTAATGAGAAGGCGGCCACGACAGGAGAGACAGCGCAAATTTACCTTTGCGAAAAAGAGGACCCCCTCTGACGAAACTGCGTCAGACAACGCTCCTGGAACTTGAATATACACTGTATTCAGCAGAATGAGAAAACGTTCAAAAACGATAGAGAAAACGGCGTAGAAAGCAATCGCAAACTCCCTAGCAACCTGCGCATGCGCATCGAAAGTCCGCCCTGCTTTATCAAATACAGTACAGTGCGTGCCAGCATAAATGGCCAAACGGGACTTTTAGTAGCGCGCGAGGAATTCAGAGCGTAGTTTACATTTGGCGTAGTTTTGACGTTTGATCGTCACATCAAGGATTTCCAATGAAGTCTAGCATTTCTATTTACGTCTATTTTGTAAGAAAACGGTTTTGATTTCACCGCAGACAACGTTTCTATACGTTTTGCTAAGAACACAGAAAAGTTCGTTTTTTTCCAGTTTCAAACAACATATGACGGCTTTCATAAACTCATCTGTCACTTTATACCATTTTCTAAAACTTCATTATCTTTGATTTTCAATACAGTAGTTCGGTGGAAAAAAACGGATGTCACGTGACGTAAATAGAAATGCATTTTTTTCCGTTAGGGATCAAGTTAGAAAGAAACTCACTCTATAAATGGCTTCTCACGTGCATTGTTTAGAAATTTATTATCGGCGAATTTGAAAATGTTCTTTCCTTTACAAAATTAGCGCGCGCTAAACTTGCAAAAAATTTAAATCTTTGGGAGTACGTCCCACAAAAGTCAAACTGACATCCCTGTTTAAAATAGGCATTAGAGCGATTTTCGTTGACACACAGTGACACTGTATGTCTTGCAGCGAGTGATCTACAGTGATCTTAGCGCGCGTTTTGTGGCCATTTATGCTGGCACGCACTGTACTGTACGTCAGAAAAGCGCCTAATTAGGAAAACACAGCAATCATGCAAGTACTGTATTTACAGTATGTAGGTAGGACTGAGCTGTACTAGTAGTAGCTAACGGCTGTAATGACAACGTGAATATGTGACAGCATAAAAACTATGACGTCACACTATGTTATGCACTCGCGTACGGTAAGCGGTGGGAGGCTCTGCATGATGGCAACACGGTGAACACCGGGCCATCATTCTCTAGTGTATTATGGAGCCGACCACCAGAGTTGTACGGGTGGAGCCCGTATAACGGCGGAGGGAGGCTCTCTCAAACGTGATCTTAGGGCCGGAAGTGTCTGTCTGTATGTACGTCTGTTCGGTACAGTATTGTGACGTCACATAGGAAAAACCCTTACTTTGTAAAGCGCATGCGCGAAATGGGGCCCAAAACGGTGACCCGAAAAAGGCGATTTACGGTGCGAATAAAGCGTTTTTTCTTTCATAAACAGAAAAAATGCTTAGAAACCCCTGTAACAAATTGTTCGGTGGTATTTTCCTTTTTATAAATGCGCTGAGAAGGCGAAACGACGGTTTTGATTGTCACACTCTGACGTCACAATCAAAAGTATCCACTTATGTACAGTATGTGGGTGGGTATGTACGCGAGTACGGGTAACAAAAAATATGACCCGTACAAATACAGAGCACATTATCAAATGGGCTTATCAAATACAGTGTACGTCAGAAAAGCGCCCAATTAGGAAAACATTGCAATCATGCTTGCAAGTATTTACGGTACGTAGGTAGGCTGAGATGTAGTACGTACAGTGTAGCTAACGGCTGTAGTCACTGACCACATCATAAAAAATTATGACGTCACACTATGTTATGCACTCGCGTACGGTAAGCGGTGGGAGGCACTGCATGATGGCAACACGGTGAACACCGGGTCATCATTCTCTAGTAGTTGTGATATGAAGAAATAAGAAATGGTTGCTGGCACCGAACGTTACTGGTTGTATTTTTAGTGATTAGGAAGGAAGGAAGGCGGCCTGTGAAGGGTGCTGATGTACTTAGACTGCTCATTGCTCAACTATGCAGAAAAGTACAAATACGATAACTTGTACACATACTGACTTAAATTAAAGCTGAGTGTTTGAATAACAGTATATCAAACGATATTGTGAGCCGACCACCGCAGTTGTACGGGGTGGCAAACGCAGTTTGCGAGCCCGTATAACGGCGAGGGAGGCTCTCTCAAACGTGAAGTTAGGGCCGGAAGTGTATGTTTGTCTGTCTGTCTGTCTGTCTGTCTGTCGGTCACGCTATTATGACGTCACTTAGGAAAAACCTTTACTTCGTAAAAGCGCATGCGCAACATAGGGTCCAAAACGGTGATCCGAAAGAGGCGATTTACGGCGCAAATAAAGCGTTTTTTCTTTCATAAACGGAAAAAATGCTTAGAAACCCCTGTTTCAAATTGATCTGTGCTGTTTTCCGTTTTATAAATGCGCTGAGTAACCGAAACGACAATTTGATTGTCACGCTCTGACGTCACAATCAAAAGTGTCCACTCATGTACAGTATGTGCGTGGGCGTGTGTACGGGTAACAGGAAATATGACCCGTACACATGCGTATGTCCTCAAATACATATTACAGAGCAAATTATGAAATACAGTATGTCATAAAAGCGCCTAATTAGGAAAACATTGCAATTATGTAAGTATACGCAGTATGTAGGTAGGACTGAGCTTTAGGGGCTAAGCCAAATAAAGGGCTGTGATGACTATGTGAATATGTAGCAACATAAAAATTTATGACGTCCCACTACGTAATGCACTCGTGTACGGTAAGCGGTGGGAGGCTCTGCATGATGGCAACCCGGTGAACACCGGGCCATCATTCTCTAGTATTTTTTATTTTTTTGCTTTAGCGCTGTTTATTTTATACGGGCTAATGTGTCTCTGTACGGGAAGCTCAAGACTCGTGGTTTGGCAAAATGGCGGATCCGATGGAGATGTCTCTCGACGACATCATAAAGGGATTTGCGCATGATAAGGGAAAGGTCTGTCCTCTGTGGACGATGAAGGCCGAAGATTTCTACTCTTCGAATGGGCATGACAAGGTTACTATCATTGAATGCCGTTCTCCTGGTAGAGTCATATCAGAAGAAGTCGGATTATCCTACCTACCCGATCTGAAATTCGAGTTTTTTGGCAACCACATTTATGTTACAGACATGAGCGGTGAGTGTTCTTGTCACCACGTGTTCATTGGTGTAATTAATCAATTTCATCCAGGGTGTGTTCATGCCAATGTAACTGCCGAGATTGGGCTCCAACTTAGGCTTCAGTGCTCTCGAGCCAGCGTTTATGTTGGTACAGAGCATCGAAGGCTAGAAGCGGCAACTCAGTTGCAACCAGATGTCTCATTGTCTCCGCGTCAACCGAAGCCTGTCCGTCCAATTTTCTTCGTCGAAGTGGCGGTCAGCCAGTCAACAGAAGCTGTCTTGAGAAAGGCAGAGGCATATTTCGAGTGGCCGGCAACTCAAGCCGTGCTGGTGATTGATGTCGGAACGTACATCAAAGGAAGGAGCAGCACGCTACAGAAGCTAGACGCGTACATGGTCACAGGCCCAAGTCACGCCACCGGGGATCACCGGCCCATATCGTTTCTTCAGCCTCAAGATTTCAATCTACCTCTTCCTCTGGAGTTCGCTTCGTCTCAGCAGCTATCTTTGGACTTGAAGGAGGTCAGACAGCTTGTCTTTGATACTATAGATGATGAATGAGAATTGAATATAGTACTGGTGTTAAATATGATAGTTTTTGTAGTTTGTGTTAATTAATTAATATTGTATTATAGTTGTGATATGAAGAAATAAGAAATGGTTGCTGGCACCGAACGTTACTGGTTGTATTTTTAGTGATTAGGAAGGAAGACGGCCTGTGAAGGATGCATCTGTTGCTGATGTACTTAGACTGCTCAACTCTACGCAGAAAAGTACACATATCTTGTACACATACTGACTTAAACAAAGCTTGAGTTTTTGAATAACAGTATATCTAACGATATTGTGGAGCCGACCACCAGAGTTGTACGGGTGGAGCCCGTATAACGGCGGAGGGAGGCTCTCTCAAACGTGATCTTAGGGCCGGAAGTGTCTGTCTGTCTGTCTGTCTGTCTGTATGTATGTCTGTTCGTCACGCTCGGTATGGTGACGTAACTTAAAAACCCGTTTTTTCGTACAGCGCATGCGCGACATGGGGCCCAAAACGGTGACCCGAAAAAGGCGATTTACGGCGCGGATAAAGCGTTTTTTCTTTCATAAACGGAAAAAATGCTTAAAAACCCCTGTTTCAAATTGATCTGTGCTATTTTCCGTTTCATAAATGCACTGAGAAACCGAAATGAGAGTTTTGATTGTTACGCTCTGACGTCACAATCAAAAGTATCCACTCATGTACAGTTTGTACGTGGGTATGTATGAGTATGTATGCGTGTACGGGTAACAGGAAATATGACCCGTACACATGCGGCATATGTCTTCAAATACTTAGCAAATTATAAAATGCAATACAGTACGTCAGAAAAGCGTGTAATTAGCAATTATGTAGGTATGCACAGTATGTACGTAGGACTAAGCTTTAGGGGCTAAGGGCAGGGATTACTGGGATTACTACAGTACGTGAATATGTGGCAACATAAAAAATTTTGACGTCACGCTATGTAATGCACTCGCGTACTGTAAGCGGTGGGAGGCTCTGCATGATGGCAACACGGTGAACACCGGGCCATCATTCTCTAGTATTTTTTATTTTTTTGCTTTAGTACTGTTTATTTTATACGGGCTAATGTGTCTCTATACGGGAAGCTCGAGACTCGTGGTTTGGCAAAATGGCGGATCCGATGGAGATGTCTCTCGACGACATCATAAAGGCCAAACGGCAAAGCCGCGGCCGCGGAAGAGGCGGCTACAATCGCGGTAGAGGCGGCCCGACGCGAACGAGACGAGGCGGGCCCCGATCGGGGCCGTACCAACGGGTGAGACCCGAACACAAACGAAAGCCACAACACCCAATCTAACGAGAACGCTTCGACAGCCGTTCAGAGAGCCCGAACGTTGGGAACACGACATGTTCGACGTCCAACAACAGGGCTTTCGTTCGCGAGCGGGCCGCGCCGGTGGCAACACGACGAAAATCGTCATTTCAAATCTAGATTACGGCGTTTCCGATCAGGACATAAAGGTGAGCAACCACTTCGACGCGCGAACAGTCGAAAATACGACGAATAATTCAAAATCGTCTCGTCGCGCGTGCGCAGGACCTATTCAAGGATTTCGGCGCAATTCGCGCGTCGGCTGTCCATTACGATCGTTCGGGACGATCGCTCGGCACGGCGCACGTCATCTATATGCAGCGCGAGAGCGCTCAGCAAGCGTTGAAGCAATACAACGGCGTTCCATTGGATGGTCAGTGAAAAAAAATCGACTTCCCCGTCTCGCCCGTGCTTGGAGTGAAATGGGATCCCTCTATTGCCTGACCGCAGGAAAGCCTATGAAGATTCAGTATGAAGACGGGAATCAGGCGGCGGCACGGTCATTTGGCGGCGGAGAGTAAGCGTTCTCTGTCTGTTGCTTGTTCTTTGTTGTACAAGTATGTGTCTACGAAATTTCCCTGCACTATGTAGATGGGTAATTCAATTGTTACTTTGTTGTCATCGTTACCTTGCCACGTCCTGTGTGTGTATTTTGCTCCACTGAGACTTTAGGCTATCTGTCGTTCTTTCTATAGTGGCTTTGATGATAGCTTTGGTGGCGGCTACGGCGGCGGCGGCTACCGCCGCGGAGGTCGTGGCCGAAGAGGCGGAGGAGGAGGAAGAGGCGGCTACAGCGATTCAGGTCAAGGTAGAGGAGGTCGCTGGCGCGGTGGCCGAGGGGGCCGCGGAGGCCGAAATCGGGATAAGACGGAAGTCACGGCTGAGGATCTTGATGCTCAGCTTGACGCTTACAAAGAACAGGTGAAGTGGATTGGCTCATAAGGCTGCAGTCCATAGAGTTATCTTTTTTTTCTTTTTAGATGGATACCAGTTGAGTGTGCGAGGCACTGCCATGACATCTTACCCGTCCGTTGTTGGGCAAATTCGTTTCTTAGTTAAATTGTGTTGGTTGGGTTTAATCTGTTCTTGTGGTGAATTGTTGATCTCGCAGTAAAAGTCTTTTCAGTCGTTCCGCAATGCTTCGTTTCTTTGGTCGGCGTCGTGTCTTACTGCAGCTTTGTTCCTTTGGTATGCGGAATCAAATAAAGGTTATTGTGTCTAACGTGTGAAATTGGTGTCCTAGGCCCTACTTAACGTCTGAGCGCCTGCTTCTATGGAAAAAAAGTGCTCTTCTGAAAGAGAAAGCGGCTTGAACTAGCTTTTTATGAAATTTTACGTGTTTTTGCTAATATCCATAAACAAAGATACGTTGTAAACTTGCGCGGTTCACATGAAATCAATAAAATTTTACGTACAATTATAATTCATTGAGTCCCACAGAAATACAGAGAGTCAGAATGACGCAATAGAAGAAGTCTCTGGATCTTTAGAGACAGACTCGCTTGTATAGCGTATCCAATCTCTTATGCTTTGTTCTTGATTTCGTGTGAACCAATTCGTTGCCAATGCTGTTGTTAGAACCATGATCACATTGCATGGAGACCGTGTCTCCCATACTTGATAGCATCGCTGTACACAGTTGAATAATCTAGCTCGTTCAATGTTGTAAGGGAGGGCATTTTGCAGGTTTTGAGAAAGAAAACGCGTCAGTGAAACAATCGATTCAGGCTCTCTTCCGTAATTGTACCCGTGATCAAAATTTTCCCGTTGAATGTATAAGCGATCTAGCTCTCTTTGCAGAGCTTTTGCCTGCTGTAGCTCCTTTTCCAACGTTGCTACTTTTGCCTTCAATTCACTCCCCGATTGCAGTGCTGTGGCAGAAATGTCGGTCCTTTTTACTAGGCTGCTGCAAGCAGGGCATTCGACTTCAACAAATTCGCAGGTTTGAAGATGACCATCTAATAGAAAACGCCATACAATGCAACCTTAGCTTACCGTGTTTCGTTACCTAGATTTCCCCTCGTAACCTCTGCTCCGCATCCCGTGCTTGGACACCTGACAGGCAAGTCGTCAACGAGCCGTTTCAGTGCGAGGACTGTCGGTCTGCGAGCGTCTTCCCTAATCGAAGATCGACACTCCGGACATGTGAGCTGTGTTGCTAGCCAGTTGTCCACGCACACCCGGCAAAAGGAGTGACCGCACTCAAGTAAGACGGGATCGTCGAAAGGGTCGTGGCACACGCAGCAGCACAGTCCCGTGTCGACTGGTCCAACGTAGTCATACGCGCGTTCTTTTGAAGTCTTTGCAGTTGCCTGAAAAGCAGAGCTTACAGGAATAAAGCTCTGAAGTCCTGTAACAGTACCATGACGGGAGGAGGCGAGAGGAGCCCCCCAGGTGGACAACTGGGGAACTGTCACCAGAAAAGTGGTCCGCCGGTCCCCCGGACGGCTTTTCTTGCCTTCGAAAAGTAGCCAAAAAGTGGTCCGGGAAGGGGTCCGGGACAGGCAGAAGCGCACGCTAATCTAAACTCTGCCGTCCCCGCCGTCCCCTCCGGAGGGAGGCCGTCTCTCTGCCGTACGGACCGGACGGACCCCTGCCGTAGGTCCTCCGGAGCGGGAGCTTGCCCTCTTCATCAGCTGGAAACAAACTAGATGTATCTAGTCTATCACTGCTAGTGAGTTTTAAATTACGCATTCTCGTGGAAATTTCTGCATAGAAGTAAGCTTTTTGTGAGCAGCAAACTGAAAGTAGACGTAGACTAGTAGACTGTCTCAGTACTACATCACCATAGATAGTCATCATAGTCGTAATTGCACTGGACAGGCCCGGCGGAAGGTATTTTTCGGAGGTCGGGCAATATACAGGGAAAATTTTGTGCGCGCAAAATTTCTTAGGACCCCACCTACTCAAAAAGGTTTTTCCGAAGTGTAGAAAAACTTACTACCGCAGCGTTACCGTTTCTTCTATACACGGATAAATTAGAAAATTGATTACTTTCGGAATTTTTTAGATCCTGCCCATGTGCGTCTTCTGGGCCTGCTGGAGTAGAGCGTCTTCTTTGCGGAACTACAGAGGGGTCCTTCTCCGTAATTGCACTTTTCACATCGGGAACTGTCATGGGGAGCTTTTAGCTCTTTCTTTGGCGTCCTCCAAGTGTCAGAACCTAGTTGTTTGTTCATTCTTTTCACAACATACTCTGCCATACGTCGTATTTCGTCGTCTGTGAAGGAAGGCTGCTTTGGTTCGTCGCAGTCATTGCACTTTTGCTTGAATTTAGTTAAAATGGCAGGATCCTCAACGTCAATCGTAATCCATGAACTGTAACTTGACCAGTCATGGAAACATGTTGAGCAATAGAAGCTGGCATAGCCTTTGACGTCTTGTTTTCGTTTTATTCTTCTGTTGTAGGCGACTTTGCGGTAGTTGAACCCGTTTTCTTCCAACACTTCTTTTATTAGACGCTTTTCCATTTAGAGAAAAGAATGATGAGTATGAGTTGTTGTTACTCACGCATTATATAGGTGAGTTAGGGCGTGTAATAGAGGGCGTAATAGGGACTAAAGGGAGTTTGTTAGGGAAGTTCCCGTTGTCATTCCCTTCTGGAAGATTCTGAGGTATTTGCATATTATGTACATGTATTGATTCATCTCAATACGCCTACGCAATCTATAGACCAAGTCGCTGCAATGTCGCTGCAGACTCTCTGCAGAGGAGGCAACGGAGATAGCAAAGACTACTATGATGACATGGTACTACCATGTAGAGGTAAATTTTATTCCAGGATTTGTGAGCATACACGTATTTACAGACGCTACACTAATGATTGTCATTATTGTCATAAAGTGGAGTAGAGGCTCTTCTTTGAGGAACTGCAGAATGGACCCCTTCCGTAATTGCACTTTTCACATCGTTCACTATCATGAGGAGCCTTTAGCACTGCCACGGACCTCCGACTGTCAGAATCTGGGTTTTTTCTCATTCTTTCCACGACATGTTTTACCATGCGCCGTATTTCATCATCTGTGAAGTAGGGCTGCCGTCGTTTATTGCATGACTTGCACAATTGGTTGAATTTTTTCACAATGGCAGGGTTCTGAACGTCGATTGTAATCCATGAATTGTAGCTTGACCAGTCACGATTGCACGACCAGCAATGGAAGCTGGCATAACCTTTGACGTCGTGCAGTCGCCGGAGTTTGATTTTCCCGTTGTAGGCAGTTTTGTCATAGTAGCTGCAAATGAAGCTGAACCCATTTTCTTCCAATGCCTCCTTTATTAGACGCCTTTCCATTAAACACAGAAGATGAGTTACCGGTAGTCGCTTTTAGTGCGGTGGGTGCACGAATGATCATGCACTCAGTCATGAGCATTTTCGTGAGCAATGCGCCTGCGCAAGAATTAAGAGTGAACCACAGACAAGTTGGGGGTGTTTCGCAGCGTCTGCGTGCTACCTGGGCGCGGCTGCGAGTACTATGCTTCGGTATATGATGACCTTACATTCGCACGAGAGGGTTCAAAGTTTCTGCGAAGTTCGGCGCCGCGTCACGAAACTATCCCTCTCGTATCATTTCACTCCCTGCTCGCTAGAAACAGCAGCACTGTCGCCGTTTCGAAGTAAATGAAAAATAACAAAAATTATTTAATTTTTTGAAAAGGCGTTACGTAGGCGTGTACAGTGAGTGCGTCACATGATACACGCATCTTGGGGGGTGCTCACATTCCGCCGCTGATAGCTCAAGATGCAAGAGAAATCGTTCAGATCCGCTTCTCAAACTTCGAAACAGCGCTCTCGAAGCAACCTATCTCTCATTAGCAATGACTCTGGTGGGTTTTCTCGTCAAATCGATTGTGAGGTTGCTTCCTACTAACGCCCTTTTTTTTCTAGGTGTCGTCGAAGGCTTTCTACAGCCGACGAGGCCGCCAGACATCTACATTCACTGCGGGACTGTCGACGAGCCGGCGGCTTCCAACCTATTCTCAACTATGATGCGGTTGTTTCCCCACCGCAACGTTTTTTTCGATAAGGAGTCGATCAAGTGGGGCGACGACGTACTGACATTGATCCAAGTCAATCTCGCCGCCGCTCGTCTCGCCGTCGTTCTCATCTCCGACGCATACCTGCAGTCGAGCGAGTCCTGTCTTCAACTGAACTCGTTGCTGCAAAGACAGACGCAGAGAGGAGAGCAAACGCTCATACTGCCCATATTCATAGAGCCCGTCAGCGAGGATCTTGTAAAGGCCAAATTACCACTTATTGCCTCTCTCCGAGCCGAGTACGTTTACCCGGACACCCAAGGAGCAATAGACTTCTCTTCACTGTGTAATCATCTCGAGTCCCTTCTTTTGCCAGGTGGGCACGAGGCCAATATAAACATTTGTAGAAGTGATTATGATAAGGTTTCTTTTGTTTAGCTGGAGAGGCGGCTGGTTCTAATTCTTTCGTGGACGGCGTGCCGCCCGTTCTGCAGCATTGCAATCGAGATCAAACATTGAACGATTTGTCTGTTTGGCTCAAGGATTCGTCCGGCAATTGTCCTCTGACGTTCATTCATGGTCTTCCCGGTATAGGCAAGAGTCTCGTTGCTAAGCTCTTTGGTCGCGTGGCAAGCCAGCAGCTGCATTGGAAAGTCGTTTACGTGGGCGAACGCGATCTGCGACACCTCGGCGGCAAAGAAATCGAATTCGTTCGTTTGAATGCATCAGCTGGCGATGTTCTCATCATTCTCGACGGTTGCGATTGTTTAATTGAAGCTGCGCCTACTGCATTCAACGAGTTACTTTACGACTGCTTACGTCATGCTAAGAAGATCCTCGTGACGTCACGAAGTCACTTCAGCGTCGTCGACTTGAATCCCAATGTGATCGATCTGCCGCCGCTCGAACAGAACGAAACGGAGATATATTTGCTTAAGATGTTTTCCACAATGGGGGTCGCGGATGCAAAGTCTCTTGCTTCAAATTCATTTGGTCATCCAATGCTTCTCAATCACTTCATCGAGCTGATCAGGGGTAATGTGTTTACTCCACGAGAGCTGGCAGCTGAAGTCGACGCTGCGGGTTTCAGAGACCTATGGACGTTTCTTAACTGCACTCTCACCACTGCGTCAGCTGACCGAGATCGACTCTGGTGCGTCTTTGAGCGCTGCTTCAGCGCATTTGGCGAAGACAGGTTGGCTAAAATGGCTTGTCTCGCCGTCTTTCCGCGATCGTTCACCGCAAAGGCGGCACAGGCTATCACTGGTAATAATTCCGTTGCGACGTTCATGGCAGATCGAAGTCTTTTAACGCGTGTCAGCGGAGGCCGACTCGAAATGGCTCATTCGCTAAAATCGTTTCTACGACACGTCGCGAAGACGACGTACCTTCAAACGTACAATGACGCCAAGGTCCAGTACTACTCCTACTACATTAGACTGATTCTCAAACTGAGCCACATGCTCTGCACAAAGCACGTGCTTAGCGAATTTGAGGCGGACAAGCACAACTTCGAGTTTGTTCTCACTTGCAACACGATTCCATTGGAACTTCATGAAGATTTCATGGACATGGTACTTCGAGCTAATCTTCTTCTGAAATTTTGCTGGTCGCAGGACCATCTGGTGAAACTCTACGAGAGGTGCATTGACTTAGCCACTAAAAGAGAACAGATGACGGTGAAAGCTGGACTTGAAATTCTTCTTGCGGATCAATACGTTTGCCGCGGTCGGGCCGACGATGCTGTTTATCTACTTGAACAGGCGAAAAAGGTCTTCGAGAGCGATGACAAGGACGCGTACGTGCTCGCATTGGCGAGTTGCTATGCAACCTTGGGAAGTGCTCATCGATGTCGAGGCAGCGTCGAGGAGGCGTTGATGAATCTTTTCAAAGCCAAAGAGCTGCACGACACTAATTCTTCTCTCCGTCGCGACTCCGAGTGTCGCGAGTGTCGCGTGTCCGTCTTGCACGCTCTCGGCGTGACGTTTGCTCATTTGAATCTCAACTCGAAGGCGCTGACCTGGTTCAAGCGTGCGCAAGTGGAATGCCAGATGTTGGGTCAGCCAATTGAAGCGAAGCCCGAGGGCTCCCAGCGGAGACCCTGTATGGTGGGCTGCGTTCATCCTTACATGGCTGACATATACCTGAATATGGCCGAAGTGGCGAGCGCCTCGGGAAATCATAAACAAGCTTTAATTTATTTGCAGAAGATTGGAACGATTCAGGAGAAGCTGGGATTTGATGCCGTTATACCTGCTCAGGTCACGTACACCGAAGGCGTCATTGGGTGTCTGGCTGGAGGTGACAGAAGGGACGCTGGGATTCAAGCGATGGAGAAGGCGTTTTGCGTCTCGCGAGGCCTGCTGCGCTTCTTTATTGGATTTATTCTCGGGAAAATTAGGTATGGTCAAAAGGAATTTGCCGCTGCCTTTAGCTACTTCTGCGCGGCAAAGAGTGCAGCCGATGAAATCGCCTACAAAGGCTACGGATACAAGGAAGCGTTGGCCTACGGATGCGTTAGCGCTAAAGTTGAGGGAAACGCCAAAGCGACGTCACTCTACGAGGAATTGCGTCGTTGTTTCAGTCATCAAAGCAAGGGTGAACTCGATCAGATTCTGGCCCCAGTGTTGAGCGTCATGAATGGGTCACTAATTTTCCCCAAAGCGGTGATCTGCTGCTGGTTTTATAATCAATTCTGCTGTCATCATCGATGTCTCGCCAAAGCGTCCAATACTTCAGGTCTAAGCAAATTTCCCTTCTCTGATCTGGGAAGGGCCAAGTTTCGTCTTGCTCTGGATCAGACGCAGACAAGACAAGAAGTCCGAAGCGAGATCTTATCACCGAGCGAGATTAATGAGGACGAAGCGGGGTCTTGTGATAGTGAGCCTTTGTTCCTGTCAAGCCGGAAGACAAGCAGTCTGAGATCTCAAAGAAGCCGTCCTTGTGAAATTCGGCCAAAGTCTGATTTTGTCAAACCAGACCAAGAAAAGAGTGAGGACCAGGTGCATCAAATGGGAGACGAATCGGTTCTGCCTTCGCCGGTCTTCAACGCGGGAAAATTCATCTTTAAAACCGGAGGGAGAGACAGAAGTGACACGCATTAAATCAGAGACAAAGAACTCATTTTTATTAGAACGTTCACAGTGCTACAATTCTAGAAGTTCCAACACTGCTCCTTCAGCCACTCAAGATTCAAGCATGTGAGACGAAGCAGCACTTCGAACCGGATTCTTAGCCAGATGATCAGTGAACTCCTGATAGGGAGATTTCGTGAAAACGGTCTCCTTCCACAAGTCCGGCGTCAAATAGGAGAACGTCTTGGCAATGGCAGCATACGTTGCCTTGGCTAATAAGAAGAAAATAACCATCCAGGTAACTCACATCAGATGCAAACTAACCAAAGTTTCCTAGAGTCCTCGTGCTTCCACGCGCCGAAGTGTAGCAATCCTCAATACCGGCCATATGCAAGAGTTTCTTCGGAACGGGCGCCGACACAATGCCAGTTCCACGCGGAGCGGGAATCAGACGCATGACAGTCGACCCACATTTCCCCGTAACCTACACCAAGACTATTTTCCAAAACCCCCTGATGATGACGTCAAAAATCCCCCAAACCTTGCACGGGACAGTGTGAGGACGTCCGAGCTTATTTCCCCAATAACCCTGTCGAACGGGTATGACGGAGAGCTTGGCGAGCGTGATGGCTCCTCGAATTGCCGTCGCCACTTCCTTCGAACACTTGACGCCCAAGCCGAGATGCCCATTTCGATCGCCGATCGCGACGAACGCCTTGAAGCGCGTGCGCTGTCCGGCGCGAGTCTGCTTTTGAACGGGCATGATCTTGAGAACTTCGTCTTTGAGAGCGCTGCCGAGAAAGAAATCGATGATCTCGGCTTCCTAAACAGGCAATCCAATAAGAGGCTCATAACATAAGAGGCTCGAATACTTGCCTTGATAGGCAAAGAGAAGAGGTAGATGTCTTCCAGCTTCTTGATCTTCATATCCTTGACTAATCGGCCGAGTTTCGTGACAGGGACCCACTAGAGGCGGCTCTATAAGGTTGGGGATGTGCGTTTGTCTTTTGCGACTTGCCTCCTTGTCGTCCGGCTTGCCACGGCCGCGTCCGCGACCGCGTCCACGGCCTCGGCCGCGTCCTCGTCCTCCGCGACCGAATCCGCCTCGAAAACCACCACCGGTCGGGCCTGCGTCCGCCATTGCTAGCGACAGAACAAGAAAGAGTCGCGTAAAGACGAAGATCGAAAAGAAAAGCGAAGATACGCGAGGCCTCTTACGTGATGCTCCACACTTGATACGGGAAAACTTTGTCGGGGGTTAGAGCATGCGCATGCACTCCCTAGCGACGAGATTCACAACGCCCCCCTTTCGAGCAAAAGCATGGAAATCGTCTACGTTTACACGAAGAAGCGAAGCGAATTCGGTCGCCAGTGCAACTTCCAAGATCGCCAAGCCGAAATCCACACGGACATCGGTCCGGACGAGTCGATCGCCGCGCAATTCATCAATCGCGATCCGTGTCACGCCGCCATACAAAACGCGCCGGAAATGTCGGAACACGAGGTAAGAACGAAGACGAGAGCAGGAAGACAGCCAAGTCTCGACTACATTTAAAAAAAAAATTCAATATTATTTCGTATTCGAGGTTAACACCGAGCGATTCGAGACGGAGAGTCGAGGCATGAATCACACGGAAGGCGGCTGGCCGAAAGACGTCAATCCCAACGAAGTGGAACAAACAATTCGATTTCGAAAGAAAGTCGAAAAAGACGAATACTACATGCAGATGATTCAAAAACTAGGCGATGTAAAACAGAAAAAGACGACTAGTAGCAACGTCGAATCCCAGACATCTTTCTTTGTACAGACCATGGAACATTGTATCAAGCAAAACAACGCCGTCGACATATACGAAGAATACTTTCAGGGCATCAACACGGTCGTGTCGAACGAACCGCCGGAAGCGAAAACAATCAACGTGTTTAGGTAAGAAAAATTTGTTTATCAGAAGTTCTGAGTACTCATTTGCTATAATAGGGATCCGAATGGAGATTCTTACAAGCGAACGGCGTCGTCGTTGAGTTGGCATCCGGACGGAGCGCTGAAATTAGCCGTCGCTCATTCGGAGCTCGAGTTTCAGCGAGCGCCGCGAGGCATGTGCACGCACTCCTACATTTGGAATTTGGAGAAGCCGAATAAGCCCGAGATGACGTTGAAACCGATCTCGCCGCTCGTCTGCTTGGAGTACAATCCGAAAGATTCGCACGTGCTCGTTGGAGGATGCTACAATGGACTTTTAGGTGAGAAAAATGTATTTGTATATAATTGAAGCTACTTTAAAGTTGGTAGGCTTTTGGGATACCAGAAAGGGCTCGTATCCCGTTGAGATGTCCTCAATCAACCATAGTCATCAGGACCCCGTTTTCAAAGTTCGCTTTCTCTCCTCCAAAACTGGTACAGTTCAAGTTTCGCTTGCCTACCATTGCCGAAACTCTCTCATTTAGGCACTGAATTTTTCTCCACGTCAACGGACGGTCGCGTTCTGTGGTGGGATATTCGAAAAATCAGCGAGCCAACGGATTCTCTGGTACTCGAATACGAAGGCCAACGGCTCGGCGGCGTGTCTCTTGATTTTGAATCAACAATGGTTTGACTGACTTTGTCTACCTCTTCTCCGTCAACAGAAAATTTTCTCTTTAGCCTACAAAATTCTTGGTGGGCACTGAGCAAAAAGTCGTGCTACTCTGCAACAGGAAAGCCAAAACGCCAGCGGACCGAATAACAGCTGCCTACTCGGATCACGTGGGAGCTGTTTATGGTCTGCAACGAAATCCGTTTTTCCCGAAAAACTTTCTGACTATATCAGACTGGCAAGCAAGGGTAACCAAATCATATTGAAAATAATTTTTATAGTGTACATGTAACGTTTGCTATTAGATTTGGTCAGAAGATTTCAAGGAATCGCCAATCACGTGGACTCGGTCAGATATATAAAGAACGCTGTATGATTTAGCTAACGTTTCTTTCTTAGGCAACATAGGCATTACGTGACTGACGGCTGTTGGAGTCCCACTCGTCCCGCCGTCTTCTTCACCACCCAATGGAATGGCACGTTGGACATTTGGGATTTCGTCTTCAAGCACAGGGAACCCGCTCTCACAGTCAAAGTAAAACGATATCATGCTTCTTTTACGTCTGCGAAGTGCCGTTGTTTTTCAGGTTGGCGGTGAATCGCCTCTATTTTCCGTTTCCGTGCCCGACAATGGCCGCATGGTGGCCGTTGGAGCGCACGACGGCACGGTGACTCTGTTAGAATTGTCTGACAACTTGTGCAACTTGCAGCCGAACGAGAAGGCGTCCGTATCGTCGGTATAAAGGGCGAAAGACGTTGCGCTTCTCTGAATTTTCTCTTTAGATGTTCGAAAGGGAGTTGCGTCGAGAGAAGACTCTCGAGTCGCGATACAGGGAAATGCGGGCCAAGGAGAGAGCGAAGAGCAGCGCCGCCGCAGCACTCAAGTCGGACGATTCCTTACAAGAAGAAATCCGACCTTAGATGTTTTGTTTTCTCAGGGAAGAGCCCTCTGAAGGAACCGAGGCTCAGAATGGTCACGATGACCTGATTGCGGATACGACGCGTATGTATTGGGAAGCCCTTGCTCAGGAGAAGTCTGAGCGTGAAAGGAGAGCTCAGAAGAAGGCTGAAACGAAAGAAGGGAAGAAGAAAGTGGAGATCGACGCGGAGCCGCGTGACGTAAAAGAAGAGAGTCAGGAACCAGAGGAGGAGAGAGACGACGTACTTGAGAAGCAGGATGTTGCAGAGAACGGCAATGGAATTAACGGCGAAGGTAAGAGGAAAAGACGTGTAGCTTATATGACTGTTTTGGAAAAGATGCCGCAGTTGAGAAGCCAAAGGCAGAGGAGTCGAAGCCTGAAGAACCAAAGCCTGAAGAACCTAAGGCTGAAGAACCTAAAGCTGAAGAGCCAAAGGCGGAGGAACCAAAGGCTGAAGAACCAAAGGCTGAAGAACCAAAGGCTGAAGAATCTAAAGATGAAGAGCCTAAGGCTGAGGAGCCCAAGGCCGAGGAGCCTAAGGCCGAGGAGCCTAAGGCTGAAGAACCTAAGCCTGAAAATGAGCAGGCCGAAATAAAAGCTGCAGAGCCAGAGCCGCCTAAAGAGAAGACGTCAACAGACGAAGAAACGAAATTGGCTGAAGAGAATGCGGCAACAGGGACGAGCGAAGCTGCAGCAAAGCCAGAGGAAGCGCCTCAAGCAAACGGTGAATCAGAGCCTTCAGCTGCAGCAGCACCTGATGTAAAAGAGACGGGAGACGCTGAGGACAAGGCAAAGGTAGAGTAAATAAATTCGCTGCTTCGGAGAAACCAATGTACATCTTCTCTTATGTATACAGGATGGTGATTGAACAGCCAAATCATAGGTAAGACACGCTTGCCTGTACATACTATCGTCTAACAGAAAAAGACTTTTTGATCACTATCATTACACTCGTTTGACTGACTGCCTTGGATATCTCTGTGGCTTTGAGTCCCACCTACTCCTCTTAGTTACAAGAGACGTCATAGTCAACCTCATATTTCTTGTAATGAATAAATGACGTCAAATGATACACGCCACAGACGTAGAAAAAGGTAAACATGTACTTATATGCAGCAACTACTACTCTAGTCTTTTTGAGAGATTTGCAACAATCTCTTGTATTGACTTGCACGCTTTAGACTCAGGAAACGCCTCCACGAACGACTTTCCCTCATCTCCGCATGCCGCAAGATTCGGATCAAGTGGAATGGATCCTAAGAACGGCACGTCAGCGTGCTTGGCCAGCATCTCGCCGCCGCCGCGGGAAAACACGTTTGTGCAGTGCTGCACATAAAATAAGAATGCGTCAATACGTTGCAAATTGACGCTGCTTACAGAACAATGAGGGCAGACGTAGCCGCTCATGTTTTCCACAATGCCAAGAATGGGCAGTTTGGTTTTGCTGCAAAACGACACTTCTCTCCTCACGTCGGCAGTGGCAACAGCCTAAAACAGGAGGTAATACAAAGGTATGCTCACACACACAGTCACTGAGACCTGAGACGTGGTCACTAGGACGGCTCCGTCCGGTTTACACGAGATGATATTCTCGATAACTGTGATGTGTTCGTCACTTGTGCCTATACCCTCATTCTAATTAGTTAATTATAAATATTTGTGGCTGCGCTTGCCGGGTGGCGTGTCAATGATGAGGTAGTCTAGTTCTCCCCAATACACGTCGACGAGAAATTGCTTTATCATAGCTAATTAATTAATTAATTAGACATTCAAATTTTCAACAATTCGTGCCCACCGTTCTTCTTAGGTCCTCGCCACACGACCGCGTCGCCGCGGCCGGCCAAGAGGAAAGCAATGGACATGACTCCGAGTCGTTGACTTGCGTCGCAATATACGGGCAACCAACTATAGAACGAAGACTGTTCGAAACCGGGGCAACAGCTGCGACGCTTTCTCTTCGCGCCTGACCCTTCGGAGCACTGATGAACGTCGCGTTTTTCGATTCCGAGCATACGAGGGATGCTTGGACCGCACAGATCGACGTCTAGCAGTCCGACCTGTCGCGAAAGGAACGAAAAACGCTTCGATCGTGGGAGGTCACGTGCGTGCTTCTCCTCCTCGCCTTTTTGCCATTCTGCACGAGTGTGAGAGCCAGTTGCGTTGCAAAAGTGCTTTTTCCGACGCCACCCTTGCCCGAAAGCACTAACACGATGTGCTTTACGCTCTGAAGGACTTGCGTCGCGTCGGACATCTTTGGTTGATAGCAATGACCAGAGGTCGCTAGTTTACCGGGGCCTCTTAGAGACGAAAGTAAGGCATTAGAATGTCACACGCTAGTCTTAGTGCAGATATTTTTGCCTTTTTTTTCACGTGATTAAAACGTTCGTCACGTGCCTACAGTATACATAAATACATCCGCGCTAGGTCCGGCGCAGCACTGATGCCCGCCTTCGTCGTTTTGCTCTCCATTCTCGTCGCCGTTGTCACGGCAAAGCAGTAAGCTACCTCTATCGCCGTACAATATCCCGCGAACCGTGTGCCTAAGCTCGTATCTGATCGTCGCACCGAAAACGGTGCGTCCAGGCCTACCCGTTCGGGTCGCGGTGCGCATTTTCGAAGCGCAATCTAGCGTGACGGTCAACGTGACTCTCGCTGCGACGAATGGAGTCCATTCGCCGCTGGCATCCGCCTCCGTTGCCGTCGACTCGAGTAAGAGACCAGACAAAGTTCCGCGGCGCAGCGAAACACGCCTGTTTTATTTACACAGACTCGGATGCCACGGTTGATATTCAAGTGATAAATAGCGTTCGGCCCTTTCCGAGAAAAGTGAAACCGTTTTGTATATAAACAGATGCCCGCTCGGTTTCCAAGCACTGATGGCGCGTACGCGTTGAATGTGACGGGATCGGGCGGATTGACATTCGACGATGGAGTCATGGTGACGGTCGATTCGAAGTGCCTGTCACTTTTTGTTCAAACCGACAAGGGCATCTACAACCCAGGAGAGACGGGTTTAATTTTCCGGAAAAAATGACGTCACTTGCTTTGTTTTACGCGTACGTCGTTTTTATAGTGAGGATGCGCCTTATTGGCTACGATCGCGACTTGAAACCGTTCACAGGAAAGGTTGACGTTCAAATAATGGTGAGAGTACGCTCGACTCTTTTTTTTATCTAAGTTTTTTTGCAAAGGATCCTAATAGCAATTTGATGGCTAATTGGTTAGATGTTGAAGTTGACGGGGGCAAGTAACAGTAGTGCTATAAAGATTATTGTCTAACGCTTTCCTTGCTTGCTCTAGGAATTGCTTTGCGAGATTTTCCTCTTGCAACTGAACCCCCTCTTGGCACGTGGAAAATCGAAGTGAAAGGAAACGTGAGTGCATTTTTCAGAGTACTACAACATAAGGTCTGATTTTCTTCGTAGTGCATTGATCAAAGCCAACAGTTTAAAGTGGTCAAATATGGTGAAAATAGAAGGCGGAATTTATTGCGATGTTTCTATTAGTTTTTTTCAGTACTGCCAAGATTCGAAGTGTCAATCAATTCTCGTTCGTACATTGTTGCAACGGACGAATTCGTATCCGGATCGCTTTCAGCAGAGTACGCGAGAAAAAAAAAAAAGTGATGACTTGTTAAAATTATGTATATTGTTGCAGATACACGTACGGACTGCCCGTAAAAGGATCGGCTATACTCACGTTCTACCTCCCAGAAGAATTCTACCCAGATAAACAGAGTAGCGACTTTCAGTATCCATCCTTTTCAATCACCCTTCCTAATGTTAGTATGCACTGAAAAGTCTGTCGCTTTTCTCAGAATTCTTTTAGTTTGACGGTGACTACGCCTTTACGGTTTCACGTACCAATCTGATTTCTTTGAGAGCGCCCAACGATCGGCGGGGTCTTCCCACTTACGGCCAATTAGCCATCAATGCTTCGGTTTCCGAAGAAACCACGGGTGATCCTCGCATTATGCCGCGCTGCTTCTTTCCAATTATTGATCGTGGCGCGCGTTGCATGTTGCAGGCACGACGTTTCATCATCAAGCTTTGGCGAACTTTTATGCCGATCCCGTCGTATTGAAATTTCACGACTCGACTCCGTCAACGTACAAACCCGGTCTCGCGTTTCCTGCCAGAGTAAGAAATGCCAAATGCAGAGTAGACGAATAAAAGGCGATTTGTTTCCTGAAAGATTGTCGTTACCTATCGCGATAACACCCCGGTGACTGATAGCGAAGTAGACGTCTCCATCCGAACTAGTGCGACGTCGACTCCTGAAACGACGACGCATGCTGTTCGAAATGGAATCGCTGATATTCTCGCCAATGTTCCGTCCGACGCGAACCACTTTCACATAACCGTATGATCTCCATCTCTCCACGACGCTCTTTTTACAAAACAAAAGAAATCGCGAGTTCTTAGGTTTCTTATCAGGACGAGACGATGAATCGACCCGTGACTGCGAGCACGTTTCCCGCTCAAGCGGAGTCGCCTAGAAAAAGCTACATTCAACTAAGGAGCTCGAGCACAGCTTCAGCAAAGGTATTATTGCTATGTTCTACAGAGATAGGTAATAACGTTGCTTTTTTTTTATTTTAGGCTGGATTGACTGCCGACTTTTTGGTTTCCGCTACATTTCCCATGACTGATCTCTATTACATGGTCTGATATAGATTCTTTAATTAAAGTACACGTACAAGAGTATCGTTGAATGTTTTTCGCTTATAGGTTCTTTCTCGCGGAAACCTTGTCAGTCAGAGCACGTACAATCTGTCTTCGTCGGCCAGCGAAACGACGCTCAGCATTGCCATGACAGCTGACATGGCTCCATTGGCTCGACTCGTCGTGTACGCCATTCGCATTGACGAAGTCGTCGTCGATTCGCTGACCATCAGCGTCGACGGACTATTCAAGAACATCGTATACGAATTCGCTATTTTTTTAGTTTATCTCAGCCCGATTTCTTTTGCAAGGTAACTCTGAGTTTGAGCGAAGTCGAAGCGAGACCGGCAGACGACGTCAGTTTGCAAGTTACCGCCTCACCGAATTCGTATGTAGGTCTACTGGCCGCCGATCAGAGCGTCACATTACTTGCAAAAGGAAACGACATCACTCAATCTTCCGTAGATTTTTAATGCAACGCGACTCTTTTTCTCTCTCTACTTTCTTCTTTTCAGGTGAACGACGAGGTTGATTCTTACGTAACCAGACGACAGTCAGTCGACGCCAAAGACGCGCTAAAAGTCTTCTATGTATAAAACACTGATCCTCAACCGCCGACGTGACGGTTTGCATTTTTATTGATGTAGAATGCTGGTCTTGCAGCAATGAGCGATGCAAATATTTACTCGGACGGAGCTCGTGTTTCTCCCACCACAGTTGTTGTTACTGCAAGTCTGGATTTGGAGAGATTAACTTCAAATGAAATTGAAGAATTGGTCGCTCCAGACCGCGTGCGAACGTTCTTTCCTCAAACGTGGATTTGGGCGAACGCTACGACAGAGTCAGAAACGGCGTAGAGTTGAATGCCACTGATAATATTCGTTTTTTTCCTCCGCACAGCGACTCCGGTACAGCTACGCTCAGTCAAATCGTTCCGGACACAATCACAACTTGGATTGTCAGTGCTTTTGCTATGAACGAGCAGGCGGGACTCGGAGTTCCAAGCTCGACTACTTCGGTACGAACACCATTAGTATTTTTTAATTTTGTTGAAACGTTTTTTTCGCGAATAGCTAAGATCTTTCAAGCCGTTTTTTGTATCGCTGGATCTTCCCTATTCCGTTATTCGAGGCGAACAATTGGCCCTGAAAGTTGTCGTCTTTAATTACTTGCCTACGGATCTAAGTGTTTGTCATTCCTTGATATTCCGTTTAGATAATCCATCGCGATTTTAGGTTCGCATTACGCTCGAAGCGAAGTCGGGTTTACTTGGCGTTTTTGATGATTTTCAGTCGGAACTCGAGGCCGCCTCCAATCCCGGATTTGTCATAACGGATTCAGTCACGGTCGCTTCAAACGACTTGTCCACCGTTAACATTGCCGTAGCTCCGACAAGAATTGGCAGAATTGCTATCAAAGTGACGGCACAGTCATCGTCAGCTGCGGACGCAATTGAAAAGCAGCTTTTAGTTGAAGTTCGTACAAATTAAGAAAAAATATATCAAATTGCTTAGTAAAAATTACTGTAGCCGGAAGGAAGAAAAATCGAGTACACTAGAAACGTTTTTATTCGCCTTGACAATGCAGGTAGATTATAATTTTTTGTTACTGTCAAATCGTTTCTTTACTTCCCAATAGTCAATTCGGTACAAGAAGACGTGCTACTCGACGTTCCCGGAGACGCCATAAAAAATTCGAGTAGAGGCACTGTTACTGTCGTCGGTACACAGAAATTTAAGATTTTTCCTTCGTTTGTTTGATTTCGTCTCTCACGCAGGCGATCTTCTCGGTCCCACGTTGAACAATTTGGAGATGATGGTGCAATTGCCGACCGGATGCGGCGAGCAGAATGCCGCCTTGTTTGCTCCTAATATTTACGTTCGAAATTACCTCGTCGCTATCGGAAAGCTTACCGACGAATTGAAACAGAAAACCGACAGATTCATGATGACAGGTGATGTGAATAATAATAAGATATCCATATCTATCATGGTTTCTTTTAGGGTATCAAAGACAACTAAATTACAAGCATCAAGACGGTTCGTACAGTGTGTGGGGACAAAGAGATTCTAGTGGAAGTTTGTGGTAGGTTTTGAATTCGTTGTATAGCGTTTGTGGTATGGCATTTCTACAGGCTTACTGCGTTTGTTGTGAAACTCTACGCGCAGTCGTCCCAGTACGTTGCTATTGATTCGAATCAAATGACGACGTCTTTGACGTGGATTGTGAGTCAACAAGAGAGCGACGGACACTTCGACGAAGTTGGAACGATTTTCGATCGCGGCCTCTTAGTAAGTGACACATTCCAGTGACGCACTTCTGCCAATAAGTTTTTTCCATGCGGCAGGGAGGACTGGAAGGAGACGTCGCTCGGACGGCGTTCGTTTTGATTTCTCTGGTGGAGGCGAAAAACGCAATGACGTTGCCCGTAGGAGAGAGAATATATCCGTCCTCACGTGGAAATGTTTTGCTGTCTTTTGTTTAGACACCAGATGGTGTAGACACTGCCATTACAAGTGCAAAGTCATATTTGGAGCGTCAGCTAACGAAGCTAACGGATGGCTATAGCGTTCCTATTACTGCCTATGCACTTATCTTAGCTGACAGTGCAAAGGCCTCCGATGCGAAGACTAAACTCATGACTGCAGCTATAACTAAAAGTAACAAATTGGAGCATAGACTCTACGTACGTATAGAGAGCTTTCTTTTTACGAATGGCAGACGGAGCCACTCATTGGACAAACTCAGACGAGACGATTGACGACTCAAACGACATACTGTATTACCCGCATCACGCTCCGGCAGCCGACATTGAGATGACGGGCTATGCTCTTCTCGCACTAACAAAGCTGCAGGACGTCAGCCAAAGTCTTCCAGTGGCCAGATGGCTTAGTCAGCAAAGGAACTCGCTAGGAGGCTGGTCATCCACGCAGGCAAGGAAAACACGTGGTACAGTATGTTCATTGTCTGACTTATTTCTTTAGGATACTGTCATTGCTCTTCAGGCAATGGCCTCCTATGCTCGTTTGACACATAGCGATGGACAAGATTTGACTGTGAAATTGACGTCATCTACCAATTCCAGTTTCACCCACACGTTTGCTGTTAGCGATTTGAATTCCTTCGTTCTTCAGCAAGTGGAAAACGTATGGGAACAGTCACTTTTAACACAGACAGTCACCTTTGTCCTTTAGGTACCCGTGGGGGGAACTCTCGGCGTGATGGTCTCAGGCAACGGAGCGGCACTCCTCCAAGCGTCCGTTTCGTACAACGTTAACGACCGCGAGCCGACTGAGCCGGCGTACGACTTCACGGTTCAAGTCGTCGCTAGTGACGATGGGAGCACGCTGACCATCGAGATGTGCTCAACGTACGCAGAGATAAATCGCCACGCGGGCGCTCGTTTTCACGCTGTACTGTAGGTACAAATTGAATAAAGATTCAGGCATGGTCGTCGTGTCCGGAACGTTGCCATCCGGTTTTGTGGCAGACGAGGATAAACTGGATCAGGTAAAGGAGAAAGGTAACCAGTAAAAATTAACTGTTTTTTGGTAGTTTTTTGAGGATCCGTCATTGGGTGTTCAGCGATACGACGTAAATGATAACGGTCGCATTGATCTTTATTTGAACGAGGTCAGTCTGTCTATCAATTAGGGATCTACGTCTAATGGGACGTTTTCTCGTAGATTTCTACAGGGGAGACGAAGTGCTTAGATATATTTGCCGTTCGTCAGTATGACGTCGGATCGCTTCAGCCAGTCAAAGCCGAAGTCTATAGCTACTATGAACCTGGTACACGAGAATTGAATGCACTTTGGTTACTGACCGTGCCTCCTTTAGAGTTTGAAAAGGTTTCTCATCTCTATGTTCCAACTGGATTGGCCGATCTGCACGTGTGTGATTTGTGCAAGTGTCACACCTCGTGCAACGGATGTGATGGCTACAGTTTGACCAGGCCGTGCCCCACCAGCCGGACGAGTGCAGCAGGAACTGTTTCCGCTAGCATTTTGTCCGTCATTTTCAGCCTCTTCTTGATCCTATTCGCACTAGACAGTTTGAAACCGTGAGCCAGAAACAAAGAATAAACCGCTTTTAGTGATAAAACATTTGTCTGATGTAGGCTGTCTGCTTCTAGATATTACGTAGTAGTTTAGTCATTAGGTCGATAATTTGGGGACTAAGCTGTCAGCTGTATTTCATCAGTTTTTTGTGAATAAATTTTGGCAGCCGGCAGGCGCGCGGCAACATGATCATAGGATCTACCGGGACATCTCCGCTCGACGCACGCTAAACTTTCTCACGGCAAAGCGAATCGATCGATGTACGCTGTGACGATGGAATCTTACGATGATCGCCCGTTCGACGTTTTGGCCTACCTGAAAATGCCTCGAGTCATCGTACGGCTCCTTTCTGTGGTGAGACATACTCTCGGGCCATTCCGCGCTTCGCTCCCACGCCTTTTTGTTGCACGTTTCAGATCTTTTCCGCGATCGTTTTCGGGTGCATCTCGGACAGCGTCGATACGGGTTACGTCTACAAGATGGGAAACGAAGTCTTCGCCAGTTGCGCGTACAACAAGGACAATCGCGTGTGCAATTACGGCGTGGCGACGGGAGTGATTGCGTTCGTCGGCTCCGTCGTCTTTCTCATAGTCGACGCGTTTTACGAGTTTCTCGGCGCTGCGTTCAAGAAGAATTCGACCTTCGCTGATTTGGTGTTTTCAGCCCTCTGGACTCTGATGTGGTTCGTCGGATTTTGCTACCTCGCTGACAGGTGGAGAGTTACCAAGGATCCCAAGGATCCTTCTGGTTTCCCTCTGACAACCAAAGTGAAAAATAACGCTCGAGCTGCAATTGCCTTTTCGTTTTTCTCCGTTATTGCATGGGTAAGGGTAGACGATTTTAGGATCCTATACTATACTGTGTATGGTATGTCCTTTAGGTTATTTTAACTGTTTTTGCTATTAATCGCATTCGTCGGATTATTGCCGGCGATTATGGCGGTGGATACAATGCTCCTTCGGGTTCTGCTAGTCGTGGAGCTGGATACGGTGAAATTGGTTCGGGTGATTCATCCCAGGCCTATCAGGGACCTCCACTCAGCGGCGACAGCCGAAAAACAACGGATGCTGACTACTGAAGAGACAAATGCAGACGGTTTGTCATTTTTCGTTGGGAATTGTTGTAGCACTAAACGCCGTCTATGACATTTGGGCGCACTGTAGAACGGCTTAAAAACTACTGTAGCTAGATGTTGAGACCCCACTTTGTACTCTAACCTTGACAGTCAGAGACACCGGAAGCAACGCAACGTAGAAGCTTAGTAATTGTCTTGTGATTCCTTTTTTTGTAGGTCACTTCCGCTTATCTCACGAGACGAGTAGTCATGAAAGCGTAGTTGCATGACGTCAATATGTTCATTACAGTAAATATAAACACCCGCCGCTCTATGGGTCTGTCACAGTGAAGCGAACAAACCAATGGCTTTCGACCTGCTGGAGTACATCAAAACGCCACGAGTCATTCTTCGACTCTTCGCAATCGTACGTAGGAAGTAGAGGACAAGCGCAGAATCCAAATGCAAACAAATCGCGCTTTTTAGCTCTTCGCCGTCATCGTCTTCGGCTGCATATCGGACGGCGTCACGACCGGAAGCTACGCAATACTGAACACGTGCGCCTTCGATCACGACGACAACGCTTGCCGATTCGGCATCGCCGTCGGCGTTCTCGCCTTCGTCGACGGCCTCGTCTTTCTCGTCGTCTACGCGCTCGTTCAGGGTCGCGACGAAGCGACGTCGTTCGTCAAATATGCGGCGATCGCCGATTTCGTCGTTTCGATCGTCTGGTCGTTCACGTGGCTCGTCTGCTTCTGCTATCTCGCAGATCGATGGAGAACGACCGCTGGACGCTGGACGCATCTCACGGCGCACGTTCAGAACAATGCTCAGGCGGCACTCGCCTTTTCTTTCTTTTCTATCGGCGTTTGGGTAACTTACGCGATTGTTATTTTCACATTCTGTACGAAATCAATTTTTTGTTAAATTTTAGGTTGCCTTGGAAATTTTGGCGTTTCTTCGATGGCGAAAACTCGTTTCGAAAAAGTCTGAGGCTGATGTATCGCAGGAATATCCACCTGGTCAGCCCTGAGTCTTACTGATCAGAATTCAATTACTTTAATTATCGCAATAGCTGTTTAATGACACTATGCCTAAATATAGACAGTGACGTCTTAGCACGTGCTTTTAGCCTGCGCGCGCGCTAACACACTAAGAAACTTGTGACATCACGCACTTCCCATCGGTGGTGAAATGGACTCGCACGGTTCGAGTGGCCTGCCTTTCGACGCGGCAGCCTATTTGAAAACGCCCAGCGTAATCGTTCGACTCGTTTCCTTAGTAAGAACACCGCGAGCGTCGAAGTGGCGTCGTGGGATCCCCTTTCGTTTTCGGTATTCCGCAGCTCTTCGCAATAATCGTGTTCGGCTGCATCGCGGACGGCGTAGATTCGGGCAGCGCACTGTTTTCCGGCTATTGCTCTTACGACGACGAAAATGCGTGCAATTACGGAATAGCGATCGGGGTGATCGCCTTTATCGCCTGCATAGCGTTTCTTGTCCTCGACGGACTAGTCATGAATCGTGATGACGGCCTCAAAAAGAGTGTCATTTACGCCGACTTGATGTTCTCCGCCCTTTGGACTTTGATGTGGTTCATCGGCTTCTGCTATCTCACCGATCGTTGGAGAACAGTAGGATCCGCGCGCACCTCTCATGTGAAAAACAACGCGCAAGCCGCTATTGCCTTTTCGTTTTTCTCGATCGCGTCCTGGGTACGTCGCTCGCTGCGGGGATCTCAGTCACTTTTCCGGCCGGAAAAGTGACTCGTCATCCTTTCGCACGGTCTAGAAAGCATTCAACATGCTAACATTTTCTTCTTTCTCGTATAGGCTTTCCTGGCTGTTTTCGCTTTCAAACGAGTACGCGAGTACAATGCCGGTGCGAGCGGTTACAACGCACAGGTGGACGACACGAGTGGTGGCGGCGGTGGCGGCGATCCGGGATATTCATCTTTTCCCGCTCAAGCCGATCTGTCCGAGTCATACCAGAAGCCACCCTTTAGTAGCGAGGGCGAGAAGGCGGACTACCAGCCGCCCGCCTACTAGAAATGTTTTCTAGGGTGGCTTCTGGTGGTCCTAGTAGTTACTATAATGAGAGATCACTGCTGTCAATTATGTGTTGTTGTTGGTGTGCCGCTGGGCATGCGCTTGCATTGGGCAACTTCCTGCGTGGCAAATACAGTGTACCCTACCCTACGTCTTTCATTTTCTTTCAGAAGTACTTTCTACACGTAACGTGCATAGAGGAGTGCGCGCCTTCTACGGAAACGGACTACTGGCTATTTGGCTGCGACAACGGCGTTTCCGATTCTATCAGGGCAGAGATGCCATTCTAAGGTACAGTACATTGTAGTAGTAATAGCTTGGCTACGAGATAGGAGCGTGTATGCAACCCCATGTGTTATATACGCGCCCCAGCGGATGCAGAGGACATTCTGACTATCATTAGCTTGAAGGCTCTAGAACGTAACCCGTAATCAAAACAGAGATTGATTCGTGTAGAGGCCTCACTTTTCCCCGGCCCGCGGCCCATATGCACCCCTCACATTAATTAACACACCGACTTGTTTCTCGCGGCAGACGATTTGATTTAATATGCAAACAGCGAAGAAAGATTAGAGAGGTCTATAAAAGATGGCTCAGCTGAGCAGCAGCAGCTCTGCAAAGAGTTCATCCCGTCACGTACGCGATGCACTTTACGCATCAGAGCAATAGACGAGCGAGCAGGCGTTCGGAAACTGGTAGAAGTTGTAGACGAAGTAGGAACCGCAGTTCACCACTTTGACATAGGTAGACCAATTGCAGCAACTGCCACCCCAGTTAAAGCAAACGCGCCTTGAAACCTCGGCCCCAACCGTGCTAGGATGACCCCCCTCGAGCCACCCGGACGCATGAGTACTGCAACGTAGTCGATCGACGCACGAATCGGGCATTTTTCCACCGATACTCGGATCGAAGCGATGCCACCCGAATTTGATGATGTTTCGATCGCATCGAATTTGCGACTGATTTGTGTTGGATTTTTTCCTCCACGCGTCCTTGAGCAGAGTGTACGATCTGCAGGCGAAGTGTTTCGGTGGCTCTTCGAGTAAAATCAGATCGCCGCCGCCACTTCCTGCGTAAGGAAGATCGCCACTCGAAGAGGAAATCGTTATTTTAACGAATTGTTTTCCCTCGAACGTGTCAGCGTGAGTTTTGAGGTTGAACGTGATGCTGTAGAAGGAATCGGGCTTAGCCTTGACGAACAAAGCCGTGCCGTTTGGCCAAGTAAACTTCGCCGTGTACGTCAAAGTGGGGTCGAGACCGACGCCAGAAATAATAACGTCACCCGTTAGAATAGTGTATATAAAACCGTTCCAATTGCTAACGAATTCGACCTCGTTTTCGCCCGGCATTCCGCTGTAGACAATCTCGGTTTTATTGCGGAACCACACGGACACGGTGGCTTTGCGCTTGTTCGCAGACCACGCCGTAGCGTTAGGGGCCGAGCAGTTAATGTTCAGATAGGGAGAACCCGGTCCGTTAGGAAGCAGAGGCGATAACTTCGAATACATCCTTTCCCCGTCGTCGTTTTCGTAACGACATACGTACTGAGGCGTTATTTCGCTGTGGTAATATTTCTGCATGCCGAAAGTGACGACGCCGACGGATTCGTCTTTAGACAGGGCTGGCACGGTAGCGCGATTTAGATTGCTCCACGTCGGTCCAGACGTTTCGAAGAGAAAGAAGTCTGAGTCGTCGCCGTCGGCACGTCCGGCACACGAAGGTCCGGGGGGGCCACGTAAACCGTCGCGACCGTCTTTGCCATCTCGCCCTATAGTTTAAAATGGGTACGTTTTACTTTTTGAGAGGCAGTACTCAGTGTGGGGATTGGAATTATTTACAAATAAACGCCGCGCAATTGCCGAACCTGGAGATCCGGTGTCGCCTCGGTCTCCTTTCGGTCCGCGTATAGATTGAGGAGATTGGGCTGATTGGTTTTGAACTTGGCCCGTCGTAAAACAGATTCCGTTGGGAACGTAGAGCTCGACTTTTCCGGATGCGTCGCTCGATATTGACGGATCAACGTCAACCGAGTAGGCGATCGTTGCCCAAAGAGCAAGCTGACCAAGGAAAAGGAGGGCTGACATCGTTTGTTCTGCTGGGGGCTACTGGTAACTGCTGTAGCTGTAACGCGCACTCCGACGGTAGCCTGAGAACTGATCGGAATATCACGTGTACATGCAGTACAGTACAGTACTGTATAGCATTGACTCGTGATCATAATCGATTATGATACAGCTGCCGAGGCATTTACAAAGACTATGCATGAAGAAAGAAGGTCTCTTTTTTAATCCGTGTAAGGTCAAGCTGGTCATGCTTACCACAGTTAGTACCAGTGTGGCGTGACTGACGACTGAATGCGTGCGTTCGCGCGTGAGTTACAGGCGTCTGTGCGTGTGCCGCACAATGAACTCGAATAGACAGCGTTTCGATCCGGTGGCTTACATAAAAACGCCTCAAGTCATTCTCCGAATTGTCTCTCTGGTGAGAAAAGAGCTCCGGAAGCGTTTAGCGAAAAAAGTGAGCCCCCTAAATTCCCCCGGCCTCCAGGTCTTCGCTATTGTCGTCTTCGCCTGCATCGCGGATGGAGTCGCCAACTTCAGTCCCCGGAGCCATTGCCTGTACGCGCAAGATCGCAACGCGTGCAATTACGGCACGGTGATCGGCGCACTCGCTTTCGTCGCTTGTCTCGCGTTCCTCGCCATCGACGCGCTCCTGCCCGGCTACGGCTACGGCAGCTCTTTCAAGAAGAACGCGCTCGTCGCCGACGCCGTGTTCTCGACCCTCTGGACGTTGATGTGGTTCGTCGGCTTCTGTTTACTCGCCGAACGATGGCGAAACACCGTCATTGTGGGACACACCCACGCAATCGACAATGCTCGAGCAGCGATCGCCTTCTCGTTCTTTTCGATTGCCTCATGGGTATATATGTGACAAACGCATTATTAGAATTTTCTGACCTCAGGTCAAACGTTCTTGCAGTTGCTAACACTTTTTTTTTCATAGGGTGCTCTGTCTGTTTTCGGATTTCGACGATTGCGCGCCTTTGATGCTGGCGGCGGCAGGGGATACTACACGGAACCGTTTGACGGAGATCCAGACTACTCGTCTTTTCCTGATTTTTCTGAGTCATACCAGAAGTCACCTTTTACATCAGAAAGAGAAACGTCAGATGCTCAGCCACCTCCTTATTAGAAATTCTTTCGACATATTCTATGGTATGAATTGTCTTTATAAGTGGTCACCTGTATGTAGTCCATAGTGTACCTCATTTTAATTTCACTCCTCCAAAAAGTCATCGCCAACTTCGTTTCCGAATACACAGAACAAGATCCGGCTTGCATTCTAGCTCCCGGATGTCTAAGGCATGGCGTGTTTTCGGTGAGCGACTGGAGGACTTGCGCTGCGACAAGCGACTTTCTGTTCAGGCCATTGAAGGAGTACGTTGTCGTGCAAGATTTCGTCGGGCGACGAAGCGACGAGTTGCATCTCGACGAGGTGATTGCATGGTTCGAGTCTTCCGTTGGACTTCGCCTCACGCGCGACTTCGCCGCAGGGAGAACTTGTGCTGAGCGCCGAGAAATTCGCCGACGGCTGGATGAGAGGAATACGAGCGAAGAATCAAACAGTTAGCCAATTATAAGAGAATTAGTCCTGCGACTTCACCTCGTTCTTGAGGTTGGTTTTTTTCCGGCTAAAGCAGTCAAACGATTTTATCGCAAAGGGTAACGCTAATTAATTAACAATTAATTTAATGGGGTATGCATATATAATCTTTTGTTAGGGAAGGTCAGCTTCTACACATAAGACTTGAACATGTCAATTTTTAAAATCTCTATAGAGTGCAAGCGGACGCTGATTGTGCAAGTAAAAGACAACTAATAAGCCTAAACGTAGAAGAAGAAGCTATATTGGTGTCACTAGGAATTGCTGACCACAGAGGAGACCTACTATAACACTCTTTTGGAATTGAACGAGGTAAAAAGTTCAATTATTTTATCATTGCCGATTTTTGGACGTTCTTGTAGCGCTTTGCATTGCCGTTGAAGGAGCTTGGCATTCTCTTGCCGGACGAACACAGTTGCCTTTTTGGCGCTCTTTCGGTACAGAAAGTGCGAGCAATGGAAACCGTAACCGTAGATATGTTCTCTCTTTAGCCCCTTATCGGACTTAGCAAGGATCTGCGAGATCGCCTTCGGGAAAGAATCGGTGTCTGGGATGAAGATGAAACGAAATTGGGAGACGTCTTTCTCAAACTGGTCTGATCGATGAAATATTATTAATCAGTCGTCTTATTTTTTTTCTTAGGCTCCGTTGCTAAAGCTGATTAGCTCCTTTGCAGTGGGCTACACCAGTGCCAATCAGGTACCTAATCTAGTAACTGTAGACATCTCAGTTTTTTATAAAGGTTCCTTAGCTTTACACCAAATTGCGTTCAACGAATGAAAAGTTTCTGTCCTTCTTGTGCGCAAATGAAGTAAAAAATTCGGGATGTGACGTAATGGGGAGAAGATAATTAATTGATGGTTCTTAGGAAAAATCTGGCATTGGCTTGATGGGACTTCTCATTTGCCCTATTCAACGCGTTCCTCGCTATGCGCTTCTTCTAAAAGAGTGCGTAACGCACACCGATGAAGTACTATGCACTGGGATTAGATGCTAATTAGCTAGCAAGTCTTCTTTAGGATCATCCCGATTATAATAATTTGCAGTCCGCCTTAGCCGAAGTACAGAAAATCGCCTCGGACATCAACGAGAATATAAGACGCGTGGAAAACGAACTCCAGTTAATTAATATTGGAAAGAGTTTTCCTCAGGACGACGTGGTGGGCCTACGGGACTCGCTCCTCGTCGCGTCTCGGTCTAATCTATTTCTTGCAGAACCTGTTGAACAGTAATAGGCAGTTTGCATCAAAACGACGAGTGAAATGTAAATAAATATATAGTCAATTAATTAAGATTGATTTGGGTAAAGTAAAGAATTTTAGCATCTAGTAAACTCTCTACTCTCAAAGAATCTAAGGAAAAGCCTGAAAATAAAAGACTAAGGAAGTGCGTTTCTTTGATTGTGTGTGTGTGTGCGTTTGTGCTATGAATTGTTTTCTGATGCAACTAGATACGCATCCGCTTCCGTTGTGCCGGAGTTCTTCTGTGCGTCCGACAACGTCGGCGTTGGATCTGAAAATTTGTCAGACACGAGGTGGAAAGTACGAGACGTTCTACTCCCCTAAAGCATTTTCTATTCAATGTAGGAAGTATTTGGGAGAATTTAGCGCTTCTGTTGTCAGTGGTGCCGATTCTAAAGAAGTAGGAGAAAGGTAATGAAATGAGAACGACCAGAACGAGTCTCTGATGTATTCATTACCTATAGTCGCTATTTGTTTCTGTTTAACGATCTCGTTCTGGTGGCTCAGGTAATCGACGCAAATCGTTCCAATGTCAGCGCCGCATTTTCTTAAAAACGTTTCAATCTAAGATTTTGAGCAGAGCCAAAAAGCAGTACAAACTGAAGGAGAGAGTACGACTATGTCAAGCGTGGATCGGCGAAATGCAAGCAAACGACGCTACATGTAGGTCATAGTACGCTATCAAGACGAATCGTACTGATTGTCTTTAGGTCTGACTGTAGGAACCCCAGGCTGGGTGTACAAGGCTATGTTAGAATCGGAAACGGATGGAATGAAGCAATCGGTGGTTAAAGATATTCAGGAAGCTATTTCCAAGCAGAAGTCGTTCTTGGAGAAAGTACTTCAGTGTACTGAACTACCTTGTGACGGGACGTCCTTCTTTTCTTTTTAGGCGTTCCTAAATCTGACCATTCCAGATGGGAAATTTTGCACGAAACTCTTCACGCTCAAATCTGACTATCAAACGACGATGGAAATGGGTACAGTAACAAAGGGTACTGTTTTTTCTGCTAAGCAGTCTATTTAGAGCTTCAGTTTCGATCTGGCTCTGAAATTGAGATTGTCGGCGTGGTAGATAACACGGGAAAATGGCATCCGGTACGTCATTAATAGACCCTTCTTCTTTTTCTCTTGTTCACTGTGCTTCTTAGAGTATTTATGGCTACACAGTTGACGTGCTAGGCTGTTCCTGGTAGGAAAGCAAATGATTTGACGTGTATAAAGCTTCTGTTCTCTTTCACGATACTGTATTGTTAGGTGGTTTGGTTTCTGTAGTGGCCAGTGCGGCTTTGTTCCAGGTATTCAAGCAAACGATACCTAATTCGAAATAATGAACGATCTTTAGCGAACTGTTTTACTGACACTGACACTGATAGAACGAGCGAGGTATTGTCTCCGCTTGTCTTAACAATAGAGGTCTTATTTAGACGTTTGTAGCCCAAGCCACTGTCAATGAAACGCTTTTTGGCTATACGCAGAAAGTTTTCTGAATGGGTTTGAACTTCTGTTTAAAACGGAGGAAGTGTCATTTTATATGTACCTCGTTTCTCAGACCAAGCGACGAATTCCCCCTTTGAGCAGTCGTCTAGCTAAAATTCACGGCGACGGAGTGCAGAAAGTAAACTACAGGGCTATGTCACCGACTTGAATAGCGTGTAATTTATTAATTAAGGTCATCAACGTTTCTGAAATTGCCGATGCTGCTAGAGTCATTAGGTCAAATTAGTGGCTCCGCGTTTTTCTTGCACCGTTTTAGAATGACATTTTTTAGACAATTTTTCAGACGTCGCTCTACCGTTCTACCTGAAGACGGAAAGTGGTTTTTGCGCGAAGTATCGGCAGACGGAACAGGTACGTAAGCAATACCGTCCTCTCAATCATCCAACTTTCTTTTTTTCAGTTAATGTTCTCTTATCAGCGGAAGTAATTGTAGCTAACAGAATGAATGCATGGGGCAAGTGTCAGGTATAAAACCGACGTGCTTTGACTGTATCTTTCTTGACAGTTGGTTTCTTTAGGATATGATGCATTTTGAAGTGGAAGAAAAAGTGACGTCATAGTCAGCAGCACTATATTTTTCTTTTAACCGTTGTTATTCCTCTTCAAATAACCGACGAAGATTTCTTGCTAACAAGACCACACGAGAATGACTAATCTCCCGCACACGAATCTCGTGAACCTCGCGTGATCGACATGGCCATCGCCCAGTCGTTTTCTGAACAGAACGATGGACGACAATCACCCATGCCGTTGACGTCAGCCCACTCCGTATCAAGCGATTCATCTGAAGGTTCGATTAATTACACCTTTCCCAACGAAACGATACGTGCGCGTGATCAATTCTTCTCCCCCACAGAATATATTGTCATATCACCAACGGACACGATTTGTTTACCCCAAATAGAGCAATGCTCGTCGTCTTCGCGCTCGTTGTTTGGGCAACCGTTGCCCACTCGGTCGACGTCGACCCGTCGATATCGAGTGATGCCTCGGGTAAAGTGCAGCTTCACGTTCCGAACGGAATCTGCTTTACAACGGGTCAATCTCAAAACAACTCGGCTCAATCTCCTCAGTCCATACGAGGACCGAAAGGAGACCGAGGCGACGCGGGATCTTCAGGTAAATCAATTTCAAATCGCGCTCAAGCCATCTCTCAAACATCAGCGATAATATAGGGCGAGACGGTAAAGATGGGCGCGACGGACGCGACGGTTTACCGGGTCCTCCAGGACCGCCGGGAGCCAACGGCTCCTCGTGCGTCGGCGGAGGTGCCGGCGGCGATCTGGGATTCGCGCTCTTTGACACGCCTGGACCGACGTGGAGCAATCTAAATCGCGTTACCGTGCCAACCGTTTCGTTTAACGAATCCGTCAGCGTCATTACTTTCGGCATGCAGAAATACTACCACAATGAAATAACGCCTCAGTACGTATGCCGATTCGAAAATGAAGATGGAAAGAAGATCTATTCGAAGTTATCGCCTCTTCTTCCTAACGGACCGGGTTCTCCGTACCTGGACATCAACTGCTCCGTCCCCAACGCTACGGCGTGGTCTGCGAACAAGCGCAAAGCTACGGTGTCCGTGTGGTTCCGCAATAGAACCGAGATCGTATACAGTGGAATGCCGGGCGAAAACGAGGTCGAGTTTGTCAGCAATTGGGACGGTTTTGTGTACACAATTGGAACGGGTGAAGTTCTGATTTCCGGCGTTGCTCTCGATCCCGTTGTGACGTACACTGCGAATTTCGCTTGGCCAAACGGCACGGTTTTGTCGGTCAAAGCCACGCCAGATTCTCTCTACAGCATAACGTTCAATCTCAAGGCCCACGCCGACGGTTTCGTCGGGAAACAACTCGTCAATATAACAATTTCGTCTTCAAGTGGCATTCTTCCCTACGTGGGTATTAGTGGAGGAGATCAGATTTTACTCCAGGAACCGGCAAAACATGCTGCATGCCAGTCGTACACTTTACTTAACGACGTGTGGAGAAAGAAATCTAACGCGGTTCAGTCACCAATTCGATGTGATCGAAATATCATCAATTTCGGATGGCATCGCTTCGATCCGAGTATCGGTGGAAAAATGCCCGATTCGTGCGTTCCCAAACAACGCTGCAGCACTCATGCGTCCGGGTGGCTTCAAGGGGGTCATCCGGCCACGGTTGGAGTTGAAGTTTCAAGGACCGTGTGCTTTCATTGGGGATCCAACTGCTGCAATTGGAGTACCAATATCAAGGTGGTGAACTGCGGTAACTACTACGTCTACCATTACTACCAGTTTCCAAACGCCTGCTCGCTGGCCTATTGCTCTGATGCGTAAAGCGCATTACGTGCACGGATTGGGCATGAAACTGAACTCATTATTCGTATTTTTCTTTGCTGCTTCTTTGTTTTCTAATTTTTCCTAGTAGGGTCCTGAGCATGACCCTTTGAAAACTGCTCCAGCACCTTCTCCGGAAAGGTGCACGTGCACGTAGAAATAGGGCCAGTTTGTGCGCCAGGTGGTGTCATGTATTTTTATTTTGCATAAACCCGGAAATAAACCGGAAGTTACAAAAATTTGTTCATAGTTTCCCCTACTTCGCTGTCCACCTGCACGGGGCTCCGTGGAGCCCGTGCAGGCTTCGGGTTGTGGGGGTCACCCTCCATACTCCCCCGTCGGAGTTAGAGCCTGTTTAGTCTCCCGGCTCGGACGCCTGGGACTGGCAGGCCTCGGATATGAGTGCTGCCAGCCTGATTCCAGGGGGACCGCTATTGTGACCCACCGCGTCTTCCTAAGTGGGGAGGGCACTGCATCCCCTCACAGCAGGTAGGCCTATTTAACCTCTTGGCGCACGGAGGTAAGCCGGTTTAGTTTAGTCACCTCGGGGCCCAGAGGTGAATGACGACATCGGACTTTATGCTCCTTGAATCTACCTACAAAGCACAAAACGACAGATGAAGGTAAGTGTACTGTACCTGTTTCAATTTCGCAAGCTCCTTGTCCTTCGGTGGCGACCGCTTCAACAAAGTTCCCTTCAGCAATATTCTCAGAGTCCCTTGGGGCTAGAAAATAGAAGAGTGACCATTATGGCCAGAGTCAATCATGTGCATGAAACTTATCTTCAGTTTCACAGACGCTATTTTCTTTTGCTCATATCTCCGCGGATCCTAAACTTGGTGTCTGGTCGAATGTAAGGGTCCCAGTTATGCATATCTAGATCACTGAAGTACACACCGCTGCTCTAGTCACATTTCGTTTAGGACGTTTTGCGTAGTGGCTCAACGGCTCCGACGTCAAGCATCTAATTCTAATTTCACTCCGGGCGAGACGGGAAAGTCGATTTTTTTCACTGACCAGTTGTATTGCTTCAACGCTTGCTGAGCGCTCTCGCGCTGCATATAGATGACGTGCGCCGTGCCGAGCGATCGTCCCGAGCGATCGTAATGGACAGCCGACGCGAAATCCTTGAATAGGTCCTGCGCACGCGCGACGAGACGATTTCGAATTATTCGTCGGATTTTCGACTGTTCGCGCGTCGAAGCGGCTGCTTACCTTTATGTCCTGATCGGAAACGCCGTAATCTAGATTTGAAATGACGATTTTCGTCGTGTTGCCGCCGGCGCGGCCCGCTCGCGAACGAAAGCCCTGTTGTTGGACGTCGAACATGTCGTGTTCCCAACGTTCGGGCTCTCTGAACGGCTGTCGAAGCATTCTCGTTAGATTGGGTGTTGTGGCTTTCGTTTGTGTTCGGGACTCACCCGTTGGTACGGCCCCGATCGGGGCCCGCCTCGTCTCGTTCGCGTCGGGCCGCCTCTACCGCGATTGTAGCCGCCTCTTCCGCGGCCGCGGCTTTGCCGTTTGGCCTTTATGATGTCGTCGAGAGACATCTCCATCGGATCCGCCATTTTGCCAAACCACGAGTCTCGAGCTTCCCGTATACACATTAACCCGTACAAAGCAAAAAAATAAAAAATACAATATCGTTTGATATACTGTTATTCAAACACTCAGCTTTGATTAAGTCAGTATGTGTACAAGTTAGTTCATATGTGTACTTTTCTGCGTAGAGTTGAGCAGTCTAAGTACATCAGCAACAGATGCATCCTTCACAGGCCGTCTTCCTTCCTAATCACTAAAAATACAACCAGTAACGTTCGGTGCCAGCAACCATTTCTTATTTCTTCATATCACAACTATAATACAATATTAATTAATTAACACAAACTACAAAAACTATCATATTTAACACCAGTATCATATTCAATTCTCATTCATCATCTATATCTATAGCATCAAAGACAAACAGTCTGATCTCATTCAAGTCCAAAGATAGCTGCTGAGACGAAGCGAACTCCAGAGGAAGAGGTAGATTGGAATCTTGAGGCTGAAGAAACGATATGGGCCGGTGAGCCCCGGTGGCGTGACTTGGGCCTGTGACCACGTACGCGTCTAGCTTCTGTAGCGTGCTGCTCCTTCCTTTGACGTACGTTCCGACGTCAATCACCAGCACGGCTTGAGTTGCCGACCACTCGAAATATCTCTCTGCCTTTTTCAAGACAGCTTCTGTTGACTGGCTGACCGCCACTTCGACGAAGAAAATTGGACGGACAGGCTTCGGTTGACGCGGAGACAATGAGACATCTGGTTGCAACTGAGTTGCCGCTTCTAGCCTTCGATGCTCTGTAAAAACATAACCGCTGGCTCGAGAGCACTGAAGCCCAAGTTGGAGCACAATCCGGGCAGTTACACAAGCATGAACAGGCCCTGGATGAAATTGATTAATTACACCAATGAACACGTGGTGACAAGAACACTCACCGCTCATGTCTGTAACATAAATGTGGTTGCCAAAAAACTCCAATTTCAGATCGGGTAGGTAGGATAATCCGACTTCTTCTGATATGACTCTATCAGGAAAATGGCATTCAATGATAGTAACCTTGTCATGCCCATTTGAAGAGAAGAAATCTTCGGCCTTCATCGTCCACAGAGGACAGACCTTTCCCTTATCATGCGCAAATCCGTTCATCTTACTGCCAAAAAAGCAGAAAATTAACTGGCTGGTAAAGTACGCTAGTCCAATTTCTGCGCGTTATAATTAAGGTGCGTGAGATGCGTGGGATGCGCTCGCTTTACGCAGCTTAACGCGCGGGAGTGGACGCTTTTCGCGACCTTTCACGCAACACGTACGCCCCAACCACCCGAAACCGTGCAGTCGAACAGCGAAGCGTACGAAGCCATTCGTAGAACGGCTAAAAAGCGAAATCGTAATTTACGTGGCCACGCGCGTCTGGTCATGTGCTCTTCGGGAATCTACGCGATGGACGTTCGATAGGAACCGCGGAAGTTCTCCATCCAGCGAAAACAGAGTCGGTGGAGTCGGGGGTCGGCAGAGCCGGAGCGAGCGGGCAGCCGTGCACCGGAAGATCCACGACTGCGATTGCTTACCTTGAGCGCTGAGCAAACGAAGTCGGACGATCGAAAAAGAGAGCCTAACAAGCGGGAGCACTCAAAGAGAAGTCAAAAAGCTCTTGAACTGTGCGACTAACCTCGGCAGAGTGGAGGAGAGTTCCAAACAGCGCATGCGTTTTGCACCGCTCCTCGCGCGTGCGCCTATGGATTTATGCAACGCCACGTGATACAGACGTGATATAGGGCGGGCATATAGGCGTGCCTCTCGGATACTGTCAATACACTCAGAGACGTCGTTTGATATACTTTTATTCAAACACTCAGCTTTAATTTAAGTCGGTATGTGTATTAGTTCGTACGTGTACTTTTTCTGCATAGAGTCGAGCAGTCTGTCTAAGTACTACATCAGCAACAGATGCACCCTTCGCAGGCCGCCTTCCTTCCTAATCACTAAAAATACAACCAGTAACGTTCGGTGCCAGCAACCATTTCTTATTTCTTCATATCACAACTATAATACAATATTAATTAATTAACACAAACTACAAAAACTATCATATTTAACACCAGTATCATATTCAATTCTCATTCATCATCTATATCTATAGCATCAAAGACAAACAGTCTGATCTCATTCAAGTCCAAAGATAGCTGCTGAGACGAAGCGAATGCCAGAGGAAGAGGTAGATTGGAATCTTGAGGCTGAAGAAACGATATGGGCTGGTGAGCCCCGGTGGCGTGACTTGGGCCTGTGACCACGTACGCGTCTAGCTTCTGTAGCGTGCTGCTCCTTCCTTTGACGTACGTTCCGACGTCAATCACCAGCACGGCTTGAGTTGCCGACCACTCGAAATATCTCTCTGCCTTTTTCAAGACAGCTTCTGTTGACTGGCTGACCGCCACTTCGACGAAGAAAATTGGACGGACAGGCTTCGGTTGACGCGGAGACAATGAGACATCTGGTTGCAACTGAGTTGCCGCTTCTCGCCTTCGATGCTCTGTAAAAACATAACCGCCGGCTCGAGAGCACTGAAGCTTAAGTTGGTGCCCAATCTCGAGAGTTACACAAGCATGAACAGGCCCTGGATGAAATTGATTAATTACACCAATGAACACGTGGTGACAAGAACACTCACCGCTCATGTCTGTAACATAAATGTGGTTGCCAAAAAACTCCAATTTCAGATCGGGTAGGTAGGATAATCCGACTTCTTCTGATATGACTCTATCAGGAAAATGGCATTCAATGATAGTAACCTTGTCATGCCCATTCGAAGAGAAGAAATCTTCGGCCTTCATCGTCCACAGAGGACAGACCTTTCCCTTATCATGCGCAAATCCGTTCATCTTACTGCCAAAAAAGCAGAAAATTAACTGGCTGGTAAAGTACGCTAGTCCAATTTCTGCGCGTTAATTAAGGTGCGTGAGATGCGTGGGATGCGCTCGCTTTACGCAGCTTAACGCGCGGGAGTGGACGCTTTTCGCGACCTTTCACGCAACACGTACGCCCCAACCACCCGAAACCGTGCAGTCGAACAGCGAAGCGTACGAAGCCATTCGTAGAACGGCTAAAAAGCGAAATCGTAATTTACGTGGCCACGCGCGTCTGGTCATGTGCTCTTCGGGAATCTACGCGATGGACGTTCGATAGGAACCGCGGAAGTTCTCCATCCAGCGAAAACAGAGTCGGTGGAGTCGGGGGTCGGCAGAGCCGGAGCGAGCGGGCAGCCGTGCACCGGAAGATCCACGACTGCGATTGCTTACCTTGAGCGCTGAGCAAACGAAGTCGGACGATCGAAAAAGAGAGCCTAACAAGCGGGAGCACTCAAAGAGAAGTCAAAAAGCTCTTGAACTGTGCGACTAACCTCGGCAGAGTGGAGGAGAGTTCCAAACAGCGCATGCGTTTTGCACCGCTCCTCGCGCGTGCGCCTATGGATTTATGCAACGCCACGTGATACAGACGTGATATAGGGCGGGCATATAGGCGTGCCTCTCGGATACTGTCAATACACTCAGAGACGTCGTTTGTTCAAATTGAACAAAAACGTCATGTGCACTATGTCATGCAGATTTGGAGGTAAGCTCAATAGATCTTCTCGCCGCAGCGCCATCCAGACAACAAAGGAACAATTGAATTATTGAATACATATACGGGTAATGTAAGGAAATTTTGTAAACACATACATAGTATGATACACTGTATAAAGACAAGCAACAGAGAACACTCACTCTCCATCAAATGATCGTGCCGGCTGATTCCCTCATACTGAATCGTCATAGGCTTTCCATTACAATTATTCACCCAAGGGCTATGTTGCTAAAAGGTAAAAGTCGTGGATTCTTTATTACGATGGCGGTGACAGCGACTAGGTCGTTCGAGATGACATAAGCTCGTCAACCACGCCTACACAACAACGTACACATGGCCGCCGAAAAGCTGTAAATCCTCTTCGTCTTACTCGCTGTCTCCTCTTCCAATGCCTTTTTCTCTCTTTCAAAATGCGTTTCTTCTCTCTAAAAAGATTTCGAAAGGTCCCCTCATTTTTTTTCGTTTCAACTTCTCGCCGCCGGCCGGCATTACCTCTTCTCCGCCAATTGACTGGCCGCTGCGAAGAGACTCCGACGATAGAGATTTCGAATCGGAGTGACCCTGAAGGAAGTCGTCCGGAAGCCGATCCAACGATTCTCTTCGTCCGCTCGCATCGAAGTCGCTGTGCCTCGTCGCCGACGACGCGGGACTGACTTCTCCGGGGGAGAGAGACGCCTTTTTGAGATCATCGCGAGCTGCACTCAACTCGCGAAGGCTCACTTGCCTGCGCGACGAAATTCCTCACAAAAAATAGACCGGCGCTACAGTTCGTTCGCACCTTTCCGTTTCTAACTGAATGATCTGCTCGTGCAGCTGCCGATTTTCTGTCGTAGTTCTGTCGCGTCGAGCCTCGTGCTGAAAAACCTGCATTAATATCAAAGCGTGAATAAGCGCGAAAGTCCAGAAGATTGTTCGACAAACCGTTTCCCGTTCGACGGCCAACACCGACTCCAAGCCTTGCAAACGTTGATTCAGACGTTCGACCTGCAGAAAACGATGATTACGACCGTTTTTTCTGACTGATCTTTCTCTGACTTCGCGTCGCAATGACTCCACTTCCATTCTCTCGTTATCCAACGTGATTTTAAGCTGCTGCACCTCGGCGCCGCGCGTTGCTACCTGTCGCATCAGCACGGCTTTGTCCTGCTCCAATTTGGAGCACAAGGCTCGCGACGCATTTCTCTCTTCGAGCAAAGCTCTCTAAAAAGAGAATAATAATAACTAAACAGTTTACAGAGGCAACAGTCGATTCCACTTTTTCGTCTCGAGTCTGTCGAAGCTCCTGTTCCATTCTCGACAGAGCGCTGGAGAACTTTGACACCTGTAGTCCGTAGGCATGCAATGCTTTCTCCTTCTCTCCAATCTCTTCGGCTTGGAGTTGATACTGCTGCTGCAAGTGCTGATTTTCCTAAGAAAAACGAAAGCGATTTTCTATTATGTACGATTTGGGCACTATTAGCGTACCATTGTGACGTCCAACAGCTGCTGCTGAACGCCGGCGGCGTCGCGAAGCGTCTGATGCGCGGACGACTCCAGCTTCTCGTTCTCGCTGCTGAGCGATTGATACGACTTCAGCAAATCGACTTTCTCGTCTTCCTTCTCGTCCATCATGTCCTTGTAGTTGAGCAGCTGCTGAGCGTACAACTGGAGCTGCTCGTTCTGCTCCTGCAGACTCTCCTGACATCGCGTCAGCTCGCGATGCACCGTCTGATTTTCGTCCGTCATCGTTCGAAGATCCTGCTCGAGACGACGATTGTCGGCGACGGCGATCTCGCGACCGCGTCGCGCCTCGTGCTCTCGCGACGCGACGACGTCGCGTTCGTGTCGAAGACTCGCGATTTCGCGATCCTTCGACGCCAGTCGCTCCGTCAAAACCCTTCAAGGAGAAACCCGTCGCGATCTCAAGCAAATACAACTATTCTCTTTTACTTCATTTGAGATTCCAAGTCTCGTATCTTCTGATTGAGCTGTTGCCCCGTTCGACTGCCCATATCCTTTTCCTCTTGCACGCAAATAATTTGCTCCATTCGAGAGTCGAGTTCGGCTTGAAGAGCGTCTCTCTCGCGATCGAGCGTCTCCACGACGCCGCGCAGACGACTCTCTTCAGCCCGCGCCGAACGAATCTCATTCTCGGCACTCCCTACCCCAAGAAAAAAAATCGACTCCGCCAGACTCCGGGGTTTTTTTCCCCCTTACTCAGCTCGAGTTCTCGTCGATGGATCTTCTCCTCCGATTCGTTCAACGCTCGTCGACAATCGGCGAGCGCGTTTCCCTGCTCCCGTCGACTTCTCTCCGCCTCTTCGACCATCGCTCGCATGTCGCCGATTCGCGACTCGTGCGTCGCCGTCTCGTGCCGAGACGACGTCAACGCCGCCGACGACGTCTTGAGCTGTTCCTCGAGTCGGGCGACCATCTCGCGAAGAGAAGCGATGCGATTGGCCAGCTCGTCGCGTTCAGCGACGACCTGCGAGAGAGAGAGAGAGAGAGAAATAAACAACAGAGGAAAGAGAGAGGGACTGACGTTACTTACTTCCTTAAGATCTGTCTCTGTTTGAACCGATTTTAATTCTATCATATCCCTGTTCGCCTTTTCCGATTCGGTTGACATCTAAGCGACATTTTTATCGGTTCCTTCGTCTCTTTTGCGATTGTTTTATTTGCTCCTACTCGAAGTCTTTCCTGGAGACGGTCGCGTTCCTCCTGCAATTGGGCGAGTCGTCGTCGAGCGTCGTCTCTTTCCTGTTCCACCTGTCGCAAGAGGACCTGCGTGCTGTGACGAAGCGGAGAGCGTCCGTCTCCTGTTTCTCGCTGAGCGAGATCGCGACGAAGACGACGGACTTCGTCGGAAGCCTAAACGCCTTCGACGTCAGATTATTCCGTTTATCTATTGCCACTACGTATACCTGATCATATAGCAGTTTGAAGTTGTCTCTCTCACTCGTCAGGATACCGGTGTCCGTTTTAATCTTGTGGACATATAATATTATTCGTCATCTAAGTAGAGCGACTGCTCACTTTTATAAGTTCTTTCTCAAATTGATCAACAATTGACCGAAGTCTGTCGCGTTCGACCTTCAATCTCGTCGCGCCTCCTCCTCCGCCATCGCCGTCATCGCTGTCGTCATCGTCGGCGTCGCCTCTACGTTTCCTTGAAAACGACGTCTTCATAGGACTCAACGACAGCCTCCCCTATAGAGTAATATTATCGCTGAATAAGACTACAGTACTCTCTCTACTCTATTGAGTCCTTACCGCTTGATACGTCGTTCGCCGTCCGTCGCCCAGCAACTGTCGCTGCAGTTTCTCGCACTCTGACTTATAATAATTCCTCTCGTCTTCCGTCTGACCGTGCATCGTCTCGATGCTTCTCAATCGCTAAAACAGACGCTCTTTTTTTGATGCAACGCGTGCCCGCCTTTCAAAATACCGCGATTCTCTCCGCTTTCTCCTTAACAAGTTCTTCCACTCGTTCCTCTAATTCGATAACGACATCCTCGACTCTCGCGTGCTCTGTTCGACTCCTTCGCGCTCGATCTTCTTCTCGGACTATAGCAATGTGACGCAGACGTTCCAACTCCAAAGTTAGATCTCTCTCTAAAATAAAATCAAAGGAAAAAGTGACGTCAGAATCAAATGCGATTTGCTCTATTTACCTTTTTCCTGCAATTTTTCGTATCTCGCCTCCACTTCTCGCTTCTCCTGAGAAATTCTCTCGCAACGCTCTTCGCTCAGTCGAACGTCATTTTCGGCCACGTGCGCTAATTCGGCATTTTGCTTGCCAGTCAGTTCCAAACTGTGGCACGTGCGTTTCAAGTCTCGAATTTCCTTTTTGAATTCGCTAATGAGCTGCACGCGTCGTTCATCAAAATCCTGAAAAGTAATCATTGAATTTACATATCTCAAAGAATTTTACGTATGTCTCCTTTGCCTTTGTCTCTTTCAGTTCCACTTCGAGTTGTTTGATTTGAACGGCGTTTTCCTCTTCTAGTTGCTTGGTCAGGTCGTTGATTTCCTCCAATTCGCCGCACAGTCTCGCGTTTTTCGACGCCAACTCGCCGGCTCTCAATTCGGCGTCCTTCTGACTCGACTCCATCTCTTTCATCTTTGACGCCATTTCCGAATTGACTTGCGTGAGATAATCCACCTAGAGGAGACGATACGAAAAAGAAATTCAATATCAAAATAGGCCGACCTGTATATTGAGATGGGCCACCATTTTTTCATTCGACTCCTTCTGCCCTTCTGCAATCATGACGTCGAGAGGCCGACCTCCGTCCAACAGTCCGTGCAATCTCTCTATCTCAGCATTCCTCACTTCCACCTAAAAGAAAAAAAGAAATAAATGATTTTTAGTCCTAACACATACAACTATTCTCACCTGTTTTCTCAAACTCTGCACGGCCCTTGCCGACGCCTTCTCGGACTCCTCCAACGCGACGATCTTCTCACTCATCTGCTCATTTCTCAAATCAGCCATTTTCATCATATCCATAAGAAACGGTTCCGGAGCAACGACTCGCGGTGCCGTCGCCGCCGCCGCCGCCGCCGCCGCCGGCACGTGCGCTTCCACGTCCATACGTTGCTTCCGAAAGGCGACGGGCTTCTTTCGTCCTCCCGGAGTCTCGATCACGGCCCGAACGTTTTTCTCCTGCAGCTGAACGATTTTCGCGTCTTTCGCCGCCGATTGGCGTTCGTGCGCGCGAACGCGATGGACGTATTGACTGTTGAGGAATTTGAGATCGGCGTTCTCGTGTTCGACGCGTCGCAGCGTGACGCGCAGCTCTCGCACGCGCTCCTCCAGCGTTTCGCGTTCGGCGAGAAGTTTTGCGTGTAGGTCGTTGTTTTCGCGAACGAGTCGCGCGTTTTCTGCCTTGTAGGCGCCGATCGCGTCCGTCCAGGCGGCGTTCGCGTCGTCGCCGCGCGGATTCGCGTGTTTTTTCGCTTTGCGAAGGCTGTCCGTCGTTTGGACGAGGTCGGCGAAGAGGCGATCGACGAGTAGATACGATTCCATGCCCAGCGGTTGCCGATAGCCGAGTTGGTCGAGGCGCTTTCGCAGTGCAATGAACTTTTTCTCGGTTGCCGCGGCCGCCATCTTTGAAATAACCGCTTTAAATATATACGGGATGTCGAGACCAACTCGAAGTTGACAAAATCAATCAATGCAGTTGAGTCCTTCTCTGTCCAGCTCACAAATAATGTATTTACTGTTGCTGTGTTGCTAAACAGAAAGAAAGTACGAGTACGAACAACACTTACAAATAAAGTGTACTAATGGTAAGTACACAGGAAACTGAAAAATCATTCTGCCCATTGTTTGTATTACGAAAAGATTACAACAAAAAATGCATTGCTTAAGCGCTATCATCATTTTCACTGCACAGAGACACACACACACAGATACGTACACGCCACTTATAATCCATCTACAACAACAATGCACCTGCAAGACAGACGACACTAGCCAAAAGCTGATAAACAACGAGAACGCCGCGCGACGTCGATGGTTCAGGCGTATCAGTGGTCGCCGGTTTCGTCATGACCTTAGGCGGTGGCGGCGGTGTTGTCGAGGAGATGCACTGAAAAGCGTCCAACTTATAACCGTCCTTGCATTCGTCGCACGACCCGTCCGACGGATCAAAAATCGACGAAGACGCCGGACATCCATTGAATACGAGAAAAGTGCTCAATGTGACTGGCGTGAAGGTGCTGTCCGTCGTCCCGTTTACGAAGAATGAGCCCGTTAGATGATAGGACTCGGGATTAGGAGACAGGCCGATCATAGTGAATTCGGCTTGATACGTTTCCGTGTCAGCGACGAACTTCGTCGAAACGTTACCATTGTGCGAAGCATCAAAAAGAACGTGATCGTTCGCACTCATGCAGCCACCGGCCTAAAAACGGAGAGACAGAATGAGGAGGATACGATCAATATAAATATCATTATGTACATGTATATACATACCGCTTGGTTGAATGGGCAAAGAAGCAATTTTCTCAATTGAACGGAATAACGGCTACGCTTCGACGCGGGCGTCACTTGAAGTTGCCATGACAATCGTTCGCCGGCAACCACGTTTTTCACTAAGGCGTCATTTCCTGTATTGAGGTTAATCAGTGCCGACGTCGCAAGGCCCACGCCGAGGGTCACTCCATCCAAGCCGCCAATCACGCTCAGCCGAACGATGGGGCTAATTGTGAACGACGACGTCACGCCCGTTTCAGCGCAACTCGCCGCCGCCGCCGTTGGATCCTTGTTGTCGCAAGACTCCTCCTTGAGGTTGAACGTGAAGCGACCTTCAAGAGTTGCCCTGACATTGGCGAGCGGATTGCTCTGTATGCAAGCAATCCGATAAAATAGTGTTTGGGTGCAAAAGCCTTTTGACAACTGGCAGCGACCCGAATTCTCTCCCGCCAAATTACGCACAAACGCCATCGACCACGCACTCGACCCCGTCGGAACGAACGTCGGCGTAACGTCCGGGTTATAGAGAACGTACTGTTCACCTTGCGACGGCGTCATCGACGTGACGTCAAAAGTCACTTCGACGTCGAAACGCGTCAAACCGACGCCATCGACGATGTTCGGGGCGTTGTAGACGAGCGACGGAAGCGCGACGATCGACGCGATCGTCGCGCCCGCGCTCGCCGTTCCGACGGCGGTGCGCGACGCTTCGACGCGCACGGGAAACGACGTCTCGCTTCGAACGATCGGCACCGAAACGTTGAGCGGATCGAGCGAACCGAAGCACGTCGCGTAGACGGTCGCCGCGATCGTCGACTCGTCTTCGAACGTCGTCGCGGAGAAGACGAACTCGTCGCGCGACGTTTTGCATTCGAGAAGTTCGGCGAGCGAACCCGCGTACTCGAACGCGTCTTTTCGCGGCGACGGCGGCGTCGTTCCCTTTCGAAACGTTTGAATGAACGTGCCGCCGCCCGACGCGACCGGGTCGAAGTCGGCGGCGAACGCCTCCGGCGTGTCGAGTCTTTTCTTCACGGTTGCGCACGAACCGAACGTGCCCGGGAAGAGGCTGCGATCGACGATCGCCAGCGTGTCGTCGCGATGCGATTCGAAGTCGAATGTCCAGAGTTCGTGTTCGTCTTTGTATCGATCCGTGTTGAGCGTGAGAGAGACGTCGCCGTTCCCGTCTACGGAGAAGTCGAGCGTCGCCGTGCCCGAACATGGCGTCGCTTGGGACCCCGTTAGCGCGACGAGGAGTAGAAATAAATAGGCGACGAGACGTCGCTTCGATTGTACGACCATCGTTTCAGGTGAAGGATTTCTTGTGAGGTGACGCGAACTCTTGAGGCTAACCTTCCCTTTCGGTGCGCGTGACGTCATGTGGTATTGGGGCGTGGAAGCATCCGCCGAGAGGAAACACGCGAAACCTCCGAACACCTCTTTTCTTAGCAATAAAACAAGGATGTCCGTGTGGGGCGGGGCGATCTTCCTTTTCATTCTAGTCTTCTACATTTCAGTGGACATTTTGATTTTATTGCATGCATATACAGAGTAGGTTCCATATGATGAACACTCACATGTATAATGCGTCGTCCGTCATTGTTTCTTTCTTTGAGACGTCCAATCCGTATTTTTTCATTTCTACGGCAATGCCAAATAGATAGTCTAGGGCTTCGCACCTAAAAGTCGAAATAAATCGTTTGATAGAAATGTGTATGTGTACAGTCTTACATGATCTTTGCCTTTTGCCACGTTGAACCCCACATGTACAAGCCGTGACCTCGTACCAACACGGCGCACGTTTCTGGATACTTGTCAATCACTGCACCCATGGGATCCTTTCAAGTGGAGAAAGTCAACAAATAAACTATTTTCTATCTCGTAAATAATGTCTTGCTTTTAAACCAATTTCTTCTGCCCTGTTTTCAATTATGGGAATTATTAGCTCCTCGTCAAACCTGTGCTATTATGCCATTATTTTCTGTAATAGCATAAAGTAGTCATATAGTGCCTGTAATTTCTTCCTTTCTCTTCATTTGCTATGGCTTTGATCATCTGGAGGTTGGAGATACGAAACTCGTCTCCAGGCCAAAACAACGTGGCCATCACAGCATTGGGTGAGTGCGTGTGAATAACGGCGCCAGCATCTAAAAAAAATCAATTAATCTCAGACCCCTTTCACATATAAGCAACTGTATACTTCTTTTCTGATAAGCGTTCATAAACACTGGAAAACACGAGCTCGGTCGAAGGTTCTTACTGCCAAAGCAACACGTGAATAAATTACAAAGCCAGAAAAATCAGATCCTTGCCTTGGATCAGGACACGAAATTTGATCTCCCTTTATGTCAAAGACAAACATGTCATCAGGCTGCAATAAAACGTTGCACAAGTCTCCAAATTGACGTCCGTTTCACCTTGATTCTCTCTTTCTGCACACCAGAAGGCGCAACATAAATATCGCTTTAGGGAAAATAAAGCTGAGTAGACTATAAGGTGTTCTCGTACGTCATACCCATCCGAATCTTTTATGCTAACGCTTCCGCCTGAGCCCGTAGTCCAGCCTAGGTTGTAGAAATGCCTAGTAACGAATTCAAAAGAGCCAAAGGGGTCAATAAGATGTGAGTACGTGTAGAGCTCTGGAATCAATCTCCTTGGATGCTCCTGCAAAGCGAACGCTGACGTAGACTGTGGCACAGGTGTCTTGCGAACCGCATCAGAGTCTGCACTGTTCGTTGAAGACGAAGCTGAGTCTCGATCTCCGCTCATTTCCCTGGGTAATTTCGAGCACAAAGGGTACTCTCGCGTGCTTATCCGTTTGCGAGAAGACGACGCCGACATCTGGAAGTGGCTAAAAAGGCCCGTACTACACGGAAATAGATATATATAAAAATTCTTACCGATAGTAACAATTAATCAATTGAATGAGAGTCGGCATAAACTACAAGAGATGAAACTAATAAATCTAGACTTGTATTGGTGGACATTATTTGCATCATCTTTGTATGTAAACTAGTCTCACGTGCGATCTGACCCCGCTTTCAATCAAGTGACGACTATGGGCAACAAGGAATCGACGAAAAAGCCGAGCAAAGACAAAGGATTCATCGAAGTCACAGCGACGACGTGCCCTTCCGACGTCCAATTCAACGCCGCCAATAGCCGCGCCGTCTGCATCGGAGTCGGCCGTTCCGTTCACATGCAACGACAGTCGCACGACGTGCCAATGTGCGACAGAGACGCCAAGATCGTCAACGACGCCATGGAAAAAGAGCTCGGATTTCCGTCACAACTTCTCGCTTCCGACTCATACTATTCCGCCACAAAAGCCAATGTTCTTCACTGTTTCACAAAGGCGGCAAAAGAAGTCGAAAGCGACGGCATATTATTCATTTTTTTCTCGGGCCCTGCGACTCGGTACGCCGAAACGCAAATCGGACTAGCCAATTCCGACTTCAACGGCGACGCAGCCCAACTCATAACATGCGACGAAATAGTGAAGGCACTGGGAGAACTCAAATCGACTCGAAGTCGTATCATCGCAATGTTCGATTGTCGCCTGGCTGCGGCTCTCGCGCAAACGCTCGTCGTTCGAATCGGCGCCGACTACAGCGCTCACTTCGTCGTCGCCTGTTCGACGCCGGAGAAATCTCTCTTCGCCGACGAACTGGGCTCGGGAGCGTTCGCCTATTTTCTCGTTTGCTACTTGAAAACGATCACGGAAAAGGGAATGATGAATGTGGATGCCTTGACGAAGTACTGTATGTCTCGTTGTCGCGCTCTCGCCGATCTCGTTCTCCAGCGCGACGACGCGGCGGATCAATCCGCTTATATGGATCCAAAGCATATCAGTTCGATCGAATTGACTTGGCATGAGATCGACGGCGGTTTGAGAGTCCGCAGCGTGCCGTCAGGTGACGAGACGGACAGCGGGAGACGCGCTGTGTCTTATGAACGCTGCTTTGATTATCTTGACTATCAGGACGAATCTGCACTCAAGGTCGACAACGAATGGTCGAAAAAGATTGTCGGCTGGTTGAGTCAGAAAGTCGAGCCTCAGTTGAGAATCTTGCGGGAGCATCTCGGTGATGAGAGGCTTCGTAGGACTGTGATTGGTTTGGTTATGAGATCTGCTGGCTTGCTGATTGGATGGCACAAGCCTGAGTTGGCTACGGAGCCAAACACATTTATGCTGAGTGCCTTTCGCGTCAAGGAGACTATGATTGCCGTTTTAGGTGAGTCGGAGAACGATCAGGTGACGTTCTACGCCGATTTGAGGTACTATATGCTGGGAGTTGCTGTGGCGGTGCGAAAGGAAATCGGCGAGTTGATCCGCTTAATAGATTTCGGAAAACGGCTGATAAGAGACGAGGGCGGAGATGAAAGGGACGCGGTAAGAATCGCCTGGTCCCTCTCGCGCACGCCGGTATAATAAGGTCGACCGTTTGTATGACGACGGGCGTACGGGCGCGAGAGGGTCTGGCTGGGCAGGCTAACTTTTCTCTTATACCCGTTCTTCTTCTGACTAGAGACGACACATCGATGAAGCATCTTTTGGTCATCTTCCTCAACCTATTGAAGACTTCTACTGAGCTTTGATAGTGCACGAGAAGCAGAACCCACTCTGCATGCCGGTTGTGACTTGACTAATATTTGCTCTCTTCTCTCATTTCATATCCACAAAACGAATGTCACTAATAAGCAAGCAGTTTCTAGGCAACGGATGCGCCGCAGGCGAGAGCAACGTCAACGTCCTCTTCTCCATGCTCACATCAGTAACGACAACAAACCCGGCCACATTCGTTCTCGCTAAATCCTCGCTGGGTCCGCTCGCCAGACTGAGACCGCACACGCAGTGAAGCAAGTCCATGTCGAGCGCAACGGAGACGACTTTCGTAGCACTGTCGTCCTTCTTCGCATCCAACGGCAAGCACGAATCGGGCACGCGCGGCTGCCCAATCTTAAAAACGAGAACGTCGTCGAAGCTCACGTTAAACGAATGCGGATACAACGACTCCGGACTCCTTCGCGGTGCCGTAGAACTTTTGCGCCGTTGGCGAAGGAGACTCGGAATTGCTGGCTTCGACCCAATTCGGTGCCGAATATTTCCGCCGTGCCTTCGAGAAGCTTCAGCGTCACCGAATCGGTGTCTTTCGACTTCGAAACAAAGCTCCGTTTTCGCGCTAAGGCTCTCATGGCCGGCTCTCATTCGGCGATGCCTCGCCTATATCCGGGAGTTTTGCATACGGGTACATTACTCGCATTTTTGATTGGTCCCAGAATTTCAATTCACCGATAAATTTTCTTCCAAATTTTATCGAATTGCGTGACATCTCTTTTTACATCCGGTAGTCTATTCGCATAAAGAAAGATGACGGGTCACGTGTCTTTTGCCGTCGTTCGTCGTCGTCCTTTTCCGGATCGATGAGCGATGAGCGCTAAGTAGTTTTATTAGTCGTAAACCACAAACAGCAGCAACACACTTGACTGAGTAACTTGACCTACTGTACAGTCAGTGTACTAACTGCATGACAGACACCGGGTACATACAGGACAGTACATACAGTCTACATGTATACCGTATATATATAAACGAATTAATAGGCGGCCTTACCTGGCCTTTACCAACTTTGTCACGGGCTGCAGTCCCGGATTACAGACAGATGAGCACTCACATGTATAATGCGTCGTCCGTCATTGTTTCTTTCTTTGAGACGTCCAATCCATATTTTTTCATTTCTACGGCAATGCCAAATACATAGTCTAGGGCTTCGCACCTAAAAGTCGAAATCAATCATTTGATAGAAGGTGTGTGTGAGTATATAGACTCACATGATCTTTGCCTTTTGCCACGTTGAACCCCACATGTACAAGCCGTGACCTCGTACCAACACGGCACACGTTTCTGGATATTTGTCAATTGCTGCATCCATGGGATCCTTTCAAGTGGAGAAAGTCAACAAATAAACTATTTTCTATCTCGTAAATAATGTCTTGCTTTTAAACCAATTTCTTCCACCGTGTTTTCAATTATGGGAATTATTAGCTCCTCATCAAACCTGTGCTGGTATTATTTTCTGTAATAGCATAAAGGAGTCATATATAGTGCCTGTAATTTCTTCCTTTCTCTTCATTTGCTATGGCTTTGATCATCTCGAGGTTGGAAATACGAAACTCGCTTCCAGGCCAAAACAACGTAGCCATCACAGCATTGTTCGAGTGCGTGTGAATAACGGCACCAGCATCTAAAATCAACTACTAATCTCAGACCCCTTTCACATATAAGCAACTGTATACTTCTTTTCTGATAAGCGTTCATAAACACTGGAAAACACGCGCTCGGTCGAAGATTCTTCCTGCCAAAGCAACATGTGAATAAATTACAAAGACAGAAAAATCAGATCCTTGCCTTGGATCAGGACACGAAATTTGATCTCCTTTTATGTCAAAGACAAACATGTCACCAGGCTGCAATAAAACGTTACAGAAGTCTCCAAATTGACGCCCGTTTTCACCTTGATTCTCTCCTTCTGCACACCAGAAGGTGCAACGTAAATATTGCTTTAGGGAAAATTAAGCGGAATATAAGGTGTTGTTGTCCACGTTGCAGTCTTAGTTGGGTAACTTACCCATCCGAATCTTTTATGCTAACGCTTCCGCCTGAGGCAGAAGCCCAGCCTAGGTTGTAGAAATGCCTAGTAACGAATTCAAAAGAGCCAAAGATTTGATTAATAAGATTAATAAGATTAATAAGATTTGAGTACGTGCAGAGCTCTGGAATCAATCTCCTTGGATGCTCCTGCAAAGCGAACGTTGTCGTAGACTGTGACACAGACGTCTTGCTAACTACTCACTGCATCAGAGTCTGCGCCGTTCGTTGAAGACAAAGCTGGGCCTCGATCTCCGTTCATTTCGCTGGGTAATTTCGAGCGCAAAAGGTAAGGGTAATCTCGCGTGCTTATTCGCGCTTGCGAGAAGATGACGTCGACTAAACGTCTGTAAGTCACACGTAGTTTTTCCTGTTAATATCAACCACTTCCCCCCAGATTCCGGGGGGAGGACCATATATGGAAAGGTGGATTATTCGCCGTAACTTACCTAATTACTGAGGGTGCCGCGGCGAGTGCAAATAGACTATAACACTTTACCCGAAGCGGACTCGAAGCGGACGACGATCGGTATTTGCAAACGATCACGGGAAGCCAATGAATGTGGTGGATGCCTTGATGATTGAAGTAGACTGTATGTCTCGTTGTCGCGCTCTCGCCAATCTCGTTCGATCCAGCGGCGGAACAATCTGCAAGCGTTCATAGGACAATCTGACGGGCACGCTGTGGACTCTCAAACAGAGTTCTCGCTAGAAATGTTGATCCAGGTGGCGCGCGCAAAAAATTTTTGCACCACGCCCACTTTTTTACTTGACCACACCCACTCAAGGCATATTAATTAATTCTATTAGTAGGTTTATTACACTTTGATGACACCAAATCTGAGTGTGGAGTGATCTTAACGCACTTGCTTTGCAGTTTCTACGTATGGCATTAAACAAAGTAGAAGTTTTTTTACAGTGGCGCAGAAGACCAAATTTTGTTAACCGGGTAGTGCAAATAACACCAGGGTGGCGCAGTACCACTCGGTAAACGTCTAGCGAGAACTCTGAGTCTCAAACCGCCATCGATCTCAGAAAGTCAATTCTATCGAACTGATACGCTGCTTAGATTATCTCGACTATCAGGACGAATCTGCACTGAAGGTCGACAACGATTGGTCGAAAAAGATTGTCTGCTGGTTGAGTCAGAAAGTCGAGCCTCAGCTGAGGATCTCTCGCGCACGCCGGTATATAAAGGTCGACCGTTTATACGGCAACGGGCGTACGTGCGCGAGAGGCTCTGGCTGGGCATGCCAACTTTTCTCTTATACCCGTTCTTCTTCTGACTAGAGACGACACATCGATGAAGCATCTTTTGGTCATCTTCCTCAACCTATCGAAGACTTCTACTGAGCTTTGAGTGTATGAGAAGCAGAACCCACTCTGCATGCCGGTTGCGACTAATTTTGCTCTCTTCTCTCATTTCATATCCACAAAACGAATGTCACTAATAAGCAAGCAGTTTCTAGGCAACGGATGAGCCGCAGGCGAGAGCAACGTCAACGTCCTCTTCTCCATGCTCACATCAGTAACGACAACAAACCCGGCCACATTCGTTCTCGCTAAATCCTCGCTGGGTCCACTCGCCAGACTGAGACCGCACACGCAGTGAAGCAAGTCCATGTCGAGCGCAACGGAGACGACTTTCGTTGCACTGTCGTCCTTCTTCGCATCCAACGGCAAGCACGAATCGGGCACGCGCGGCTGCCCAATCTTAAAAACGAGAACGTCGTCGAAGCCCACGTTAAACGAATGCGGATACAACGACTCCTTCGCGGTGCCGTAGAAATACTTCCGCACGGCCGCCATTCGGGCGTCATTCCGAAACGATCGACTCCGCGAGACGACGCCGCCCGATTTCGGCAGCAAAACGACCTGAACCGACGATCCCAAACTCGTCTTGAGCTGACTAAACAAACGCTCCTGATCCAAAACGAGAACGACGTTCGCATCGAATTCCATGACGGCGTGAACGATCGCCTTGAAGCCGAACCCGTCGATCCAGCCGCACGTGTTCACCACGCATCCGGACGCGCGACACTCGGCAAACGTGCCGAATCGTCGTCGAACGACGCGCGCTAGCTCGGAAATCAAAGCCAGATAAAGATCCGAGTTCTCCGACGGCGACGCCGAGCCGTAGTGAAAGACGAGCGGCGCGCGCAACGCGAACGTGCCCTCCTCGACGTCGGCCGGTCTATCGACCGGTAACGCGGCAACGCATCCGGGAACGCTTATCGAATTTTGTCCGCAATCTAAATCGACGTAGACGGGCTGGCGGCCCCAGCGCGTCGCGTAGCCGAGTAGGATGCGACAGAGCGTCGTCTTGCCGACGTCTTTCGAGCCGACGATGACGACGCGCGGTCCGACGAGGTCGCGCGCGCGTTCGACGCTTTCGCGCATTTTTTCTAGCGCCGCGTGCGCGTTCAGGTACGCGACCATGGGCGTGTCCGTGCTCACGTACGGATGGAGGGGACGACCGCGCAACTGGACGCGGCAGCCGTGCCACGTGAAGACGGCGACTTTTGCGCCGTCGGCGAACGAGAATTGCTGGCTTGGCGGCAATTCGGTGCCGAATATTTCCGCCGTGCCATCGAGAAGCTTCAGCGTCACCGGATCGGTGTCTTCAACTTCGAAACGAAGCTCCGTTTGCGCGCTAAGGCTCCATTCGGCGACGGGAATTGTGCTCGCGTCCATTTGTGTCCGGGGACTTTGTGTGATAGACTATACGGGAGTTTCTATACGAGGGAAGGAAACTTTCGAAATTAGATTTCTGCGAATCCAACGTAGGAGATAGCCAAAATATTCAATAGTTGATATAAAAAGATGCGGCAGCACACAAAGTACAAACTTACCAAAACCAAAAGTAACTATGTTCATTTTTCGGCTAGCAAAACACCTCTTTAAGAGCAGTTTCAACAAGCCTGCTGTGAAATGTGAGCTCCTTTCCACCATCACAGTAAAGCAGAATATCTTTTTTGACCAAAAGTTTAAGATCTGCTTCCCAGGCTGAGACACTTCCATATTGGTCTGCTGCATTCAATCCAAGTGTGGTTGTTGCCTTTTCAGTGCTCAGCTTTCCTTTTCCTTTCATCATTTCCTTTATCAATTCATGCCTTTTTCTTATCCTCTCAGGAACACTTTTGTAGCCTGACAATGATGTGTGTAAATCGCATGGCTGCAAGGAACTGAATGTAACTTCACCGATCAGCTTTTTGGACAGGGCTTCATATGTATAGGATTTTTCGTTCTGTACGATTTCTCGCACCCAGTGGAGATGCTGAAGGCGGCCATTAGTCAGTTTATCGTAGACTTCATTGCCATCAACGTTGCAGTCCTCTAATGCTGTACTAAGGAATGCCTTAGCATCTTTTTCAGATATATCCTGTACGATGAACTCCTTCATTCGACTTGCTCTTCCAGGAACTTTTCTCATATTTTGAAGTGCAATGCCGCCACTGTCGATAAAAGCAAAAATGACAAGACCGTCGTCAGCGAGTTTTTTGGCCCAATGCTGCAATCGCTCTAGTTGCTGATCGTTTCTGTCAGCCAGTACGTTGATGTCATCGAGGCCAATGACCAACGGCCTCCTGTTCTTTTCCTTGAATTGACGACCCTGCGTCGCCAATACGTTGCCAATATAATCAATGGCCGTCTCGGCATCATTGGGGATGGTGTACAAAGGCCGGTAGCGGTATCCGAAGTGAGATCGCAGTTTTCCGGGCAACGTTTGCGGCTCATTTTCGACGGCAATGCCCATGGAGCGCGCAATATCTACAGCGACGTGCTTGCTCGTTCTCACATCGGCCATGATGATACCGCAATCCTTCTTCTTCTCTTTCGTTTCTTCGATCAGCTCGCAGGCCGTCTCCTTGATGAGGCGAGATTTTCCGCAGCCGTGTGGACCGCTGATGACGTAGTAGAACCTCGAGTTTTCGTCCGGCGAAAGACATTTGGCCAAAGGCTTTCGTTCGGACTTTCTGTCGATTAGAAAGCGCTCTTCTTGATAGTACGGTTTGTCGCAGTGTCCGAACTGAAGACGTTCTTCGATCTTCTTACGCTCAAGACGGTGTTCCCATTCTTCGCATAAGAAATCTGCATATGCAACAGCTGCTGTAGCTGCAAGGCTCCCAAAGGCTACTTTTAACTTCGTCAGTCGGTTCATACTTGAGTCAAAGCACAGATGCGCTCAAATAACGGTTTTTTATATCCGGGAAACTGTATACCTACCTACGCGGCGTGGTGTTATGGTTGTTGTCGAACAATGATAAAGGGTCTCCGCGGCGTCGACAGTTTTCGTTCAAGTTCGGACGTAACGGGCGAACGATCGTTCGAGCAGCTGCGCGCCGACTACAACCAATTTTTGAAAGTATACGAACGTGAGTTCAAGTTTTTTTCAGCGAGGTGAACCGAGACAACACCGTGTCGCTTCAGTTCCTACCCAACTTTATCGGCTGCTCCGAAAGAGACAGGAAACGTCGGTAAGACGCATAGCACTGGACTAGGAAAGAGGTCGTAAAGTATCTAGTATATTATAAGCGCATGCAGATGATAAGACCACGTACAGTACTCCCCTAGCTGTCTGAGTTGTACAGCGGAGAAAGTATCTGCAAGTAGCACTGTTTCACCTATCGTGGGTCTTGATTTGTCTGTAATCTTAGCCTTATTATCTCCGTCGCAATTTGACGTACATGAGAAAAGACGGAAACAAGAAGCAAAAGCGGTAAAGTTACTGATCGCCCCGAGGGAAACAAACCGGCTACGTTTATCCCAAATAGAAAAAATTTTCGCGTTAACGACATGCTAACTCAGCTTCAGGAGAACGAAGAACAGACGTAAATTTAGGAAGCGAGACAGTGGACTTGATTATAGATATCTATAGCCCTCCCGCGGGAAACTTTCACTTCACCTTCGAGGCTTTCCACAGTCCCGCCGGAAAGAAAGAAAAAGAATTGACTCTCGAACCCATACTCGTACGCATAAGCCAGAGAAGCGGTCGATCGAAACAAGTATTCATATAATAATAATCATGGGAAGATAACCTAATGACGTCTTCTCCAGCGCGGAGCATACTCGGCTAAAGAAGTGAAGTTGGCCCCAAGAAAAGTGCAACGACGTAGCGGCTACAACGACGAAAACGACGACGACGACGGCGGCGCCGAGACGGGTGACGACGGAAACGACGGCACGGAGGGTACGTTTTCCTGCGACGTTTCCATACCGTACGCAAGTCTTCTCGACGTGGAACGCGTGGACAACGCTCTCGGCGCTCTTCATTCCTACGTCCTGCGTGTGAGGGTTACTCTCGGCAAAGAGGAGTCAGTCCAAAAGGAAACCGAGCAAAATAAAACGGATTACGACGATCTCCAGTGGGATTCGATTGACTCCGAACAATCGAGTTTCCATAGCGACGACGACAAAGACAAAGACAAAGACAAAACGTCGACGACCGATTATCCGAAACGTTTCGACGTCCATTTCGTTTTGTACGACGCGACGCGAGATTTTGTCTGCGAGGAGGGCGACTACGAGCTTTGTGCCAATCGAGTCAAGTCGTTTGGATCGTTTCCGCTGAAGACGATCGCACAGCGACGACGCGCCAAGTGGGACGACTGCAGTCAGGCCGGCCCGGTCATTGTAAGAACGACGAGTTCGTTGGTCTTTCTCTAATAGCGCTATTTCGTTGTAGAGAAAGCGCTTGGGATCCAACATGGCTTTGAAAGAGTATTTGAAATTTTCGTTTGCGTGGGACGGATGCCATCCGATTCACGTCTTTTCTCCTCGACGCTATTGCAAACGTGCAAGGCACGCGAAAATTGGGAAAACGAAATCGGAAAATGTGACGTCAAAAGGTTAAGAATTTTGAATGGTCTAACCTCCCATCTGACTCCGCGTTTCTTCAGGATCCGCTTTGTCGTCGTCGTCGTCATCGTCGTCGTTGTCGTGTGGGCTCGGCTTTGGCGCTGTGGCGACAAAGCGACGTCACCGAAGCGTCGTCGTTCAGAACGGCGGCGGCGGCGGCGGCGGCGGCGTCGACGCACTGCCGTCGCCCGAACAGATCATGTTTCGGTATCTGTACGACGGCAATGCGCGACAGCAGACGGAAGTGATCAGCGACTTGGCGTGCTGCTGGTGCAGAGTCAAATGTCCGACGTTGTGTGGCCTGCTCAAGCATCTTCAGCTGTGCCATCCGCGATTCCTTTTCACCTATACGGTAGGTTAGAATAAACGAACGAAGTGACACGTAGTGAGGAGGGTTCTCAAGCCTCAACCTAAAGTGGGTCAGATCGACGTTCGACTTAACGAATGTTATGGAGCTGAGAACGACGACGGCGACGTTGTTCAGCGCGAGCGCGTTCTGCCAAGCCGTCGACACTTTCCGAGAAAAAGAAAGTCTAGTACAAGCGTTCTAGTTAGCTCAAAGTATAAGACCTATAATAATAACCCGTTCACCTTTATATGAGATGGAACTAAACACTTTAGAAACAAAAGACTTAGGTTCGATGATCTGACGGAATTTATGGTAAAGGAGCCGTCCGATGGTGGAGCCGCCGTCGGACTTTCGCCGCAAATCAAGACGGACAGGTGAAGCAGTCTCTGTCTTCGTTTTCACTAGATCAAGAGATTTCTTCCCGACAGAGTTTATTATCATTCCACGACAAGCATGCCGCTTTCGTCCGAATCGGACGTCGACAGCGAGATCGAAATCGATCCGCCTTGGATGAGAGCGAATATGAAAATGGTGTCGTTCTACAGTCAAAGGTGTGTTTTTTTTTGACGAATTGCGTGTCCGTTTCAGATGATCAACGAGTTTACCGATGTAAACGACGCCGAAAAAGAGATGATGAAATTGTGGAATCTTCACGTCATGAGAATAAAGTAATAAGTTTAATTGACCGTTTTTATTTATTGGCAAAGTGCCTCTGTCGCAGTCCCTTTGCCGATGCGCACATGGCGTCGATTTGTCGTCAATTCGTGGAGAAGTACGGACGAGACGTCGTCGAGAAGAATCTCGTCGGCAATTTTATCTTCCACTTGGCCAATCTAAGCAACTATCAACTCATTTCGCCGACGTGCGTGTCGGAGTGCATGCGAACGGTGCGAAGGATTCAGGCTAGCGGGATAAGAGAAGATGTGCCATCTCGCGAATAGGCACGAACTCAAAAAAAGAAGAAACGAGCGCAAATAAAACGGAACGTTTTTTCTCTTACTATTCACACTGAGCTGCAGTTTTAGCTAATAGATTCTCACTCGTAATCCAATACCTGCTTGTGATAGAATAGTAGATAGCTGAATAAAAAACGAAAAGTTATAGAACTGAAGCGAGAGCGCGCAGAGGAAAAACTCACGCTTCTGAGCGTAGAACTTCTGACACGGTCACCTTAGTGATCCAAGCGTCATCGCAATTGAACCACTAGACGTTTTGACTGTGTAAGGGGAGGGAAAAAAATTCCTTGGTCGTCTGTCTTACTTGATCTCGCTGCTGTCTCACGTAGCACGTGTAGTGACCTGTTTCCATCGTGCCGCTGTGATTGACGACAGCAAAGAGACAATACCTAGCGTTGAAAGCACTCACTGATGGTCCTAAATGTTTCTCCTCAAATCGTACTTATTCTTCAGCGAGTGTCTATTGTGCGATGCGCCCCTAAGCGTATAGCAAAAGCTCGCCAAGCAGAGAAAAAAAAATGCACGCGTTTTCACCTTTCCGTCATGTAAGGACCCATGTCTAGCTCCAAGGGAAATGGCATGAATCGAGATATCTTTCTCGACTTCTTCCCATGTTCGAATCTCTACGCCGGTCAAAACGTGTAACAAAAGAACGGAAAAAAGAAAACCGCGAGCCACTTGCTTTCAAGTGAAAACACAAAATAACGGGAATCTTTCTAAGAGTCAACTGCTTAGTCGATTCCTAGTACACCATCAACTAACGTACTCTTTTTCTCTAATCGTCGATCGTACCTGATACGTTCTGCATGTGCTACACTTTATCTTCGCCTCGCTACCGAGTCTCTCAGGATGGGTGAAGCGTTCCAGACACTCGAGCAGAGTATTCGGCGTTCGACTGGTCGGCGAGAGCAGAGGACCGCGCTGCGGCGGCGGCTGCGGCGGCGGCGATCGTCTCAGCGGAGTCAGTGCACCGTCTTTCGAAGAAGACCAAGACGCGTCAATAGAACGAACGGGAAGAGATAAATCGAATCATCGAACCCGCAGGAAAAAAGGACGTCATTATTTTCGTTGGCGACGGAGTGAGATTGGTTGCCGTCATTCGATTGAACGGTTTCGTCGGCACGATTGCGTTGCCCAAATCGAGCGAAATGTCCCAGAAAGGATCAATCGTCGTCGAAACGCACCTCACGGGGAGAGAGAAATAAAAAGAAAAAAAAAACGCGCAAAGAGGTACATCAACTCACTTGCATTCCTGACATATGACGTCCGATTGAAGTTGACCTGTGCACAATTTTTCAATGATGCTTTCGGTTTCGAGCGACGCGCCTCCGTTGTTCTCGTCACTTGACGGATTGTAATCTTTTGACGACAGAAAGTTAAGTTAAGGAACGAACGTGTATGGAGTCCCCCCCCTCCCCCCCAACCTTGGCTGTGCTGATGAAGAATGTCAAGAGCGGCCATGAAAAATTCGTGGGCATCCTGTTGCTCGTAACCGGCCAAGTGGTGGGCATTTTGCCAGACGAGATGCAAAAGTCGATACGGAATCAACGGCGTCGACACGCCTTTGTAAAACTGAACGAAAGCGTCACAAATAAAAGAAAAGGCCCCCCCCCCCCCCCCCCCACGTTACACATATATCTAACTGTGACGACGTCTTTTACCTCTTGGAAGAGCGACGCCAATTCGCACATGAGACACTTGCTCGATTTCGACGTTCCGCTGCCGCTGCTGTACCGGCACATGTGCTGATCAGCGAGGAAGAAATCGCGAAGTGTCGGCGTGTGAACCAGCGCTTGGAGAATGCAATTCATGAAGCAAGTGTTGCCAAGATTGTGTAGTCCGCGTAACCCTTGGACATAAAAAAGGAAAATAAAATTTGTGTATTTCTATGAGCGTGCGTCGACCGACCAACAGTCGATTGTTCGCAGAGTTTTCGCCTTTTCGGGTTCGTCGCTAAGAATTCCTGATCGTCAACAGACGGAATCCACTCAATCCCTAAAACACAATCCAATTTCGCTAAGAAAGAGAGAAGGCTCGCAGCTTATTTAAACAAACTGGTTTTCAGCCACGTTTCACTCGACTTCCTTTGCAACAGCATCTCCACTTCCGCGTCGTAAACATACGATTGACAGGCAAAGCAAAAGACTTGACCATAGCTCAAATCAACAACTACAAGAGGATAAAAATGGCAGTCAATTAATTAATTAATTAATTAATTAATTAAAACTCAATACAGAAATTCAATCGCTAAAGTACCCAATTGGTGTCGAGTCTTAGAAGAGTGCTTGTGAATGTGCTTCTCCCTGTAGCAGCCCGTATAGACGCAGTGGAGACAGGCGTGCAGACGGCCGCTGTAGCTTCCGCACTCCTTGCATACGCCGTAGGTAGCCTGGATAAAAAAACGACGACGGGTGTCGCGGTCGAGAGAAAGTCCCTCGTCTCCCCTTTTTTGCGATCGTCTACTTACTTTCAGCTTTGCTAAGGACGGCGAGGCGGTCGTGAAAAAGCAGGAAAAGATCGCTTCGAACGCGCGAAGGCCGTTGGATGACTTGAACTCGGCTAAGTGGCAACACGACATGCTAGAAACCAAAAGACGCGACCCTGACTACCCCGGATAATCATAGAAACACTGTGTGTATCTATGGATAGGTAAAGCAGAAAAATTTTCTGCCAAAATCAGGTGTGGTTTGAGCTTGCGCAGCGCGTGTAACGTAACTTCCAAATATGGTCAAGGAGAGTGACGTCACAAAGCAAGTGAGCAATAAAAAACAAATTATTTTCAGTTTTAATTAGAAACATCCTCGAACGTAATTTGATTACCGATAGTTACATCCGTAGTCGCATGGCGCAGCAGCTTCTAAAAAACCGTCTCTGGCAAGGGTTACGTAAGTGGCTTAGCAGCATTCTATTCAACGCAATAACCATTAGCACCGTGCTGATTGGCGGACTTCTCGACATCAATCGCTACGCCGGTCGGTGCGGTCACTTCAACGATTCTCGAGGAGCAACAGTGAACGGCAGCTACAAGTGCATAGCCAATGGCAATGCAACTGGACAACTGCCTGGCTACCTGTGGCCAAGATCGACAAGAAGTAGGCCAGCTTGGATCTACGTCTCTTTGATTTATACACTTTCATCATCGCTTTGCTGCGCCGCCTTGCTGTCTCGCGCCAGGGAGAGAAATAGAAATCAAAAGCGACTGAGCGTCAAAATTGAAAGCGAACGGCCACCGCTTCGTGCCGTGGCTAAGGAAAATCTGGACGGGCATACAAACGAACTACATCGAGTCTGTCTCATAATTCTACTCTGCACCAGTCTCGTTTTTCTTTACGAATGCATTGAAGTAGCTAGGGCAATTCTGTGCGATCGACCCTGGGAAGAATTCGCCTATCACGTTTGTGGAGGAGTCAACTTTCTCATGCAAGGTGAGCCAAAAAAAATATAGTCGACACCTCGACGAGACTATCTACGTATAGGAGCTCAGCTTTTCTTTGAGGCCAGGTATCAGCGCGAACAGCGATCGTTGCTCGGATGGCACAAGAAAGTATTCGTTTTCTTGGCCGTCTACAACCTGATGCATTGGATGGACAGCATTGTCAACAGCATATGCAAAGTCGACGTCGACAACGTAAAAATCGTCGGCGAAGGGATCTGGACGACGATTCGACCCGTACTCAGATCCTCAATGACATTTTTCCGCATTTTATCCTCCTCTTTGTATTTCACGTTGGCATTTCACAAGAAAAAGAGGAGGACGCGCGATGACGACAACGGCAACGCAATTACTGAAACTGCCCGAGAAAGCGACGTTCAGAGATATGGTACCAACTCGGATTTCTCTCGGCGTCGACTTGTCGATACCCTGCTAGCCTGTTCATTTTTCGGGATTCCTGTCGTGGTTTTGCCAACATTTATCTGCATTGTTCTTACACATATCAATCACTACGAGTCCGTCTGGGGAATGAAATGGATTCACATCAGCGTCCACGTTGTTCTAAATTCAATATCCAGTGCAATTCTCTTCACGTGTTTAACCCTGATACCAAATTGGAGAACCATAAATTCCAAGTTCGAATGGGCGTTTGACTCTGAAGCAATAGCATTGACTATTTTTGGTGTGGTCTCGGCTGGATTTCAATGCACGTACGTCGCCTATATTAGTCAGTGCCGCGAAGACTGCCACGCAGCCGGATATTCCGTCATTTCGTCGATTCTTCAACTGAGTGAAATACTACTTTGTCTCTCTCTGATTCTATTGGTGAAATTCAAAGGCGCCGTCAATTTAGAATCCATAGAGAAACACGTCGTCTTGATTTCCTCTCTCCTTGCCGTTGAATTCACCATCGGCCTGAGCCACATATTTCTCAGCATACAAAGAGAACACACCGACCGACTTATCGCCGACAGGCCCATTCTTCTAGGACTGATGCCATTTGTTGTCGACTTTCGCGTTCACTCGACGCTGCTGACCGTCTCCATCCTAGTCGACGTTCTTCAACCCCCAGAAGCAATGCGTAGGAAGTCTCGTCAATATGGTACATTTTTCAGTGTAACCAAAGAATAAGACTAGTTTGTTTGAGATTCAGTGAAACTAGGAGAACGTTTTGAGCTAGATTTGCTTGGCTCTTTCACTTAGCAGAGAAAGAAAGCATCGCACTGGTTGGGACGTACTGATTCGATCGCGTCAGCAGCAAACTAGCAATTCCCACGTAGGATACCTCCTATCTGGGACCTTCAGGTACCTTTATAATGATTGCAGTTCTGTTACGCGGCTGCAAAGAGATCGTTCTACCACGCTAGAAGGAGCAAAGAGGTGTTGGCTGGCCAAACGGTCAATTTAGGGCTGACCCGGAGCTGTGAGCACGCGCAGATCCTTCGCCTAGCCTCTTCGAGAACGTCTGAGTGCACGACAGCGTTCTAGCTCACGGTCTGGATACTGTATGGCCAGCTATCGCGACAAGGGAGGCCAACGGGCTAATGAATCGTTTCCGGACCGTCGAAAGAGAAACATGGCTTTTGCTTTCCCTGGCAGAGCTCTCCCTAATGTATCTGTATTGGGAGTGAAATCTTTGCACACTTGTTCTTTTCCAATGCCAAGAGAAAGACGCAATTTCAACCGCGCTTCTCTGCATATGGGCAGTTCGTGGAATAGCTTTGCTCACGTGCCGTTTCATCGAGAGTACGACTTCTTGTGTCAGGAACGAGACCTGAGGAAGAAGATACAGAGAGAAAGAGAAAAACAAATGGAAATAAGAAAGTAATACCTCAGCAATTTTATCAATGAACCATTTACAGTCGTTCGATGTTTGTGACAGAGATTTTGAAATAGCAAAGAGCGAATATCACAGAAATCATCTGAGAGACGTGAGACACTTGGAAGAGGAGAGAGAGAGGCTAAGAGTAGCAATCAAGCAGCGTGTACGAGCAGAGGTGCAGTTGAGCAAGCTCAGTCAAAGCAAGCCCATGCAGCTCGCAGGTTGTAGCAAAGTGAGACTCCAAAACGCTCGCGAGGTCTCTCTTCGACAGGGAAGCTTCATAAGGAAAGACGGAAAAAAGGAATAAAATATTTACCTACCATTTTATTTTTATATTTGATGCTATTAGATTAGTCACCTATTCGACAGACAAGAATCCCTACAAGCGCGGGGACTCCGCGAGAAGGCGCGTTGTGAGACCTGCCTAAAAGATCACCGGCCTAAAAGATCATGACGTCATCGTTACGTAGCCATACGTAACGATGACGTCGCATGTCTCGTATGATTTTCTTTACCTTTCCATGCCGTCTGCGGCACTATCTCTTCTTTTGGCAATCCCTATGCCGAAGAGTCCTTCGCCACTACGATCTACCACTGATCTTTTAAGCCGGTGATCTTTTATACCGCCGGCAAAAAAGATCACCGGCCTAAAAGATCAAATTGTCAGGAGCTTGTTAGCTAGGGCTCAATAGAACAATGAAAATGATCATCAGTCTCTTCTTCTTGCCCCGTCGCCCGCATAAAAGATCAAATTGTCAGGGGCTTGTTAGAACTACTCTTTCACAATTCTAGTACGAGAAAAGCACCATTTTTTTGTCACTTTCTCTTCAAACAGTTACTGCGCCCGGAAAGGGCAAATATCAT